>NW_027490885.1:0-36054 GCF_050948175.1 Xylocopa sonorina | reverse complement strand
ATTTGAAGTGTAGACGAGGAATACATAACACTTCGCAAATCATATTATATCTTACCATGAAACATAGGAATGTGATGCGATATCGCGTTTTAAGAAGCATTAGAACACTATCGCTACGATACCTAGACATGTGCAGACGCTATTTCCTAGCAAGGAAGTGTCGCATTTACATTCATTTGAAGTGTAGACGAGGAATACATGACACTTCGCAAATCATATTATATCTTACCATGAAACATAGAAATGAGATGCGATATCGCGTTTTAAGAAGCATTAGAACACTATTGCTACGATAGGTAGACATTTGCAAACGCTATTTCCTAGCGAGGAAGTGCCGCATTCACATTCATTTGAAGTGTAGACGAGGAATACATAACACATCGCAAATCATATTATATCTTACCATGAAACATAGAAATGAGATGCGATATCGCGTTTTAAGAAGCATTAGAACTCTATTGCTACGATACCTAGACATCTGCAGACGCTATTTCCTAGCAAGGAAGTGTCGCATTTACATTCATTTGAAGTGTAGACGAGGAATGCATAACACTTCGCAATGAATATTATATCTTACCATGAAACATAGAAATGTGATGCGATATCGCGTTTTAAGAATCATAAGAACTCTATTGCTACGATACGTAGACATCTGCAAACGCTATTACCTTGCATGGAAGTGTCGCATTTACATTCATTTGAAGTGTAGACGAGGAATACATAACACTTCACAAATCATATTATATCTTACCATGAAACATAGAAATGAGATGCGATATCGCGTTTTAAGAAGCATTAGAACTCTATTGCTACGATACCTAGACATCTGCAGACGCTATTCCTAGCAAGGAAGTGTCGCATTTACATTCATTTGAAGTGTAGACGAGGAATACCTGACACTTCGCAAATCATATTATATCTTACCATGAAACATAGAAATGAGATGCGATATCGCGTTTTAAGAAGAATTAGAAATCTATTGCTATGATACGTAGACATCTGCATACGCAATTTCCTTGCTAGGAAGTGTCGCATTTACATTCATTTGAAGTGTAGACGAGGAATACATAACACTTCGCAAATCATATTATATCTTACCATGAAACATAGAAATGAGATGCGATATCGCGTTTTAAGAATCATAAGAACTCTATTGCTACGATACGTAGACATCTGCAAACGCTATTTCCTTGCAAGGAAGTGTCGCATTTACATTCATTTGAAGTGTAGACGAGGAATACATAACACTTCACAAATCATATTATATCTTACCATGAAACATAGAAATGAGATGCGATATCGCGTTTTAAGAAGCATTAGAACTCTATCGCTACGATACCTAATCATCTGCAGACCCTATTTCCTGGCGAGGAAGTGTCGCATTTACATTCATTTGAAGTGTAGACGAGGAATACATGACACTTCGCAAATCATATTATATCTTACCATGAAACATAGAAATGAGATGCAACATCTCGTTTTAAGAAGTATTTGAACTCTATTGCTACGATACCTAGACATTTGCAGACGCTATTTCCTAGCAAGGAAGTGTCGCATTTACATTCATTTGAAGTGTAGACGAGGAATACATGACACTTCGCGATTCATATTATATCTTACCATGAAACATAGAAATGAGATGCGATATCGCGTTTTAAGAAGCATTAGAAAACTATTGCTACGATAGGTAGACATTTGCAAACGCTATTTCCTGGCAAGGAAGTGTCGCAATTACATTCATTTGAAGTGTAGACGAGGAATACATAACACTTCGCAAATCATATTATATCTTACCATGAAACATAGGAATGTGATGCGATATCGCGTTTTAAGAAGCATTAGAACACTATCGCTACGATACCTAGACATCTGCAGACGCTATTACCTAGCAAGGAAGTGTCGCATTTACATTCAATTGAAGTGTAGATGAGGAATACATAACACTTCGCAAATCATATTATATCTTACCATGAAACATAGAAATGAGATGCGATATCGCGTTTTAAGAATCATAACAACACTACTGCTACGATACGTAGACATCTGCAAACGCTATTTCCTAGCGAGGAAGTGTCGCATTCACATTCATTTGAAGTGTAGACGAGGAATACATAACACTTCGCAAATCATATAATATCTTACCATGAAAGATAGAAAAGAGATGCGATATCGCGTTTTAAGAATCATAAGAACTCTATTGCTACGATACGTAGACAACTGCAAACGCTATTTCCTTGCAAGGAAGTGTCGCATTTACATTCATTTGATTCGTATACGAGGAATGCATAACACTTCGCAATGAATATTATATCTTATCATGAAACATAGATATGAGATGCAATATCTCGTTTTAAGAAGCATTTGAACTCTATTGCTACGATACCTAGACATCTGCAGACGCTATTTCCTAGCAAGGAAGTGTCGCATTTACATTCATTTGTAGTGTAGACGAGGAATACATGACACTTCGCAAATCATATTATATCTTACCACGAAACATAGAAATGAGATGCGATATCGCGTTTTAAGAAGCATTAGATATATATTGCTACGATACGTAGACATCTGCAAACGCTATTTCTTTGCAAGGAAGTGCCGCATTTACATTCATTTGAATTGTAGACGAGGAATACATAACACTTCGCAAATCATATTATATCTTACCATGAAACATAAAAATGAGATGCGATATCGCGTTTTAAGAAGCATTAGAACTCTATCGCTACGATACTTAGACATCTGCAGACGCTATTTCCTAGCAAGGAAGTGTCGCATTTACATTCATTTGAAGTGTAGACGAGGAATACATAACACTTCGCAAATCATATTATATCTTACCATGGACCATAGAAATGAGATGCGATATCGCGTTCTAAGAATCATAAGAACTCTATTGCTACGATACGTAGACATCCGCAAACGCTATTTCCTAGCGAGGAAGTGTCGCATTCACATTCATTTGAAGTGTAGACGAGGAATACATAACACTTCGCAAATCATATTATATCTTACCATTAAACATAGAAATGAGATGCGATATCGCGTTTTAAGAATCATAAGAACTCAATTGCTACGATACGTAGACATCTGCAAACGCCATTTCCTTGCAAGGAAGTGTCGCATTTATATTCATTTGAATCGTAGACGAGGAATGCATAACACTTCGCAATGAATATTATATCTTATCATTAAACATAGATATGAGATGCAATATCTCGTTTTATGAAACATTTGAACTCTATTGCTACGATACCTAGACATTTGCAGACGCTATTTCCTAGCAAGGAAGTGTCGCATTTACATTCATTTGAAGTGTAGACGAGGAATACATGACACTTCGCAAATCATATTATATCTTACCATGAAACATAGAAATGAGTTGCGATATCGCGTTTTAAGAAGCATTAGAACACTATTGCTACGATAGGTAGACATTTGCAAACGCTATTTCCTAGCGAAGAAGTGTCGCATTCACATTCATTTAAAGTGTGGACGAGGAATACATAACAATTCGCAAATCATATTATATCTTACCATGAAACATAGAAATGAGATGCGATATCGCGTTTTAAGAAGCATTAGAACTCTATCGCTACGATACTTAGACATCTGCAGACGCTATTTCCTAGCAAGGAAGTGTCGCATTTACATTCATTTGAAGTGTAGACGAGGAATACATAACACTTCGCAAATCATATTATATCTTACCATGGACCATAGAAATGAGATGCGATATCGCGTTCTAAGAATCATAAGAACTCTATTGCTACGATACGTAGACATCCGCAAACGCTATTTGCTAGCGAGGAAGTGTCGCATTCACATTCATTTGAAGTGTAGACGAGGAATACATAACACTTCGCAAATCATATTATATCTTAGCATGAAACATAGAAATGGGATGCGATATCGCGTTTTAAGAATCATAAAAACACTATTGCTACGATACGTAGACATCTGCAAACGCTATTTCCTTGCAAGGAAGTGTCGCATTTACATTCATCTGAATCGTAGACGAGGAATGCATAACACTTCGCAATGAATATTATATCTTACCATGAAACATAGAAATGAGATGCGATATCGCGTTTTAAGAAGCATTTGAACTCTACTGCTACGATACCTAGACATCTGCAGACGCTATTTCCTAACAAGGAAGTGGGGCATTTACATTCATTTGATTTGTAGACGAGGAATACATGACACTTCGCAAATCAAATTGTATCTTACCATGAAACATAGAAATGAGATGCGATATCGCGTTTTAAGAAGCATTAGAACTCTATTGCTACGATACCTAGACATCTGCAGACGCTATTTCCTAGCAAGGAAGTGTCGCATTTACATTCATTTGAAGTGTAGACGTGGAATACCTGACACTTCGCAAATCATATTATATCTTACCATGAAACATAGAAATGAGATGCGATATCGCGTTTTAAGAAGCATTAGAAATCTATTGCTACGATACGTAGACATCTGCATACGCAATTTCCTTGCTAGGAAGTGCCGCATTTACATTCATTTGAAGTGTAGACGAGGAATACATAACACTTCGCAAATCATATTATATCTTACCATGAAACATAGAAATGAGATGCAACATCTCGTTTTAAGAAGCATTTGAACTCTATTGCTCCGATACCTAGACATTTGCAGACGCTATTTCCTAGCAAGGAAGTGTCGCATTTACATTCATTTGAAGTGTAGACGAGGAATACATGACTCTTCGCGATTCATATTATATCTTACCATGAAACATAGAAATGAGATGCGATATCGCGTTTTAAGAAGCATTAGAAAACTATTGCTACAATAGGTAGACATTTGCAAACGCTATTTCCTGGCAAGGAAGTGTCGCAATTACATTCATTTGAAGTGTAGACGAGGAATACATAACACTTCGCAAATCATATTATATCTTACCATGAAACATAGGAATGTGATGCGATATCGCGTTTTAAGACGCATTAGAACACTATCGCTACGATACCTAGACATCTGCAGACGATATTTCCTAGCAAGGAAGTGTCGCATTTACATTCATTTGATTCGTATACGAGGAATGCATTACACTTCGCAATGAATATTATATCTTATCATGAAACATAGATATGAGATGCGATATCGCGTTTTAAGAAGCATTAGAACACTATTGCTACGATAGGTAGACATTTGCAAACGCTATTTCCTGGCAAGGAAGTGTCGCAATTACATTCATTTGAAGTGTAGACGAGGAATACATAACACTTCGCAAATCATATTATATCTTACCATGAAACATAGAAATGAAATGCGATATCGCGTTTTAAGAAGCATTAGAAATCTATTGCTACGATACGTAGTCATCTGCAAACGCTATTTCCTTGCAAGGAAGTGTCGCATTTACATTCATTTGAAGTGTAGACGAGGAATACATAACACTTCGCAAATCACATTATATCTTACCATGAAACATAGAAATGGGATGCGATATCGCGTTTTAAGAATCATAAAAACTCTATTGCTACGATACGTAGACATCTGCAAACGCTATTTCCTTGCAAGGAAGTGTCGCATTTACATTCATTTGAATCGTAGACGAGGAATGCATAACACTTCGCAATGAATATTATATCTTACCATGAAACATAGAAATGAGATGCGATATCGCGTTTTAAGAAGCATTTGAACTCTACTGCTACGATACCTAGACATATGCAGACGCTATTTCCTAGCAAGGAAATGTCGCATTTACATTCATTTGAAGTGTAGACGAGGAATACCTGACACTTCGCAAATCATATTATATCTTACCATGAAACATAGAAATGAGATGCGATATCGCGTTTTAAGAAGCATTAGAACTCCATAGCTACGATACGTAGACATCTGCAAACGCTATTTCCATGCAAGGAAGTGTCGCATTTACATTCATTTGAAGTGTAGACGAGGAATACATAACACTTCGCAAATTATGTAATATCTTACCATGAAACGTAAAAATGAGATGCAATATCGCGTTTTAAGAATCATAAGAACTCTATTGCTACGATACGTAGACAACTGCAAACGCTATTTCCTTGCAAGGAAGTGTCGCATTTACATTCATTTGAAGTGTAGACGAGGAATACATAACACTTCACAAATCATATTATATCTTACCATGAAACATAGAAATGAGATGCGATATCGCGTTTTAAGAAGCATTAGAACTCAATCGCTACGATACCTAATCATCTGCAGACCCTATTTCCTAGCGAGGAAGTGTCGCATTTACATTCATTTGAAGTGTAGACGAGGAATACATGACACTTCGCAAATCATATTATATCTTACCATGAAACATAGAAATGAGATGCAACATCTCGTTTTAAGAAGCATTTGAACTCTATTGCTACGATACCTAGACATTTGCAGACGCTATTTCCTAGCAAGGAAGTGTCGCATTTACATTCATTTGAAGTGTAGACGAGGAATACATGACACTTCGCGATTCATATTATATCTTACCATGAAACATAGAAATGAGATGCGATTTCGCGTTTTAAGAAGCATTAGAAAACTATTGCTACGATAGGTAGACATTTGCAAACGCTATTTCCTGGCAAGGAAGTGTCGCAATTACAATCATTTGAAGTGTAGACGAGGAATACATAACACTTCGCAAATCATATTATATCTTACCATGAAACATAGAAATGAGATGCGATATCGCGTTTTAAGAAGCATTAGAACTCTATTGCTACGATACCTAGACATCTGCAGACGCTATTTCCTAGCAAGGAAATGTCGCATTTACATTCATTTGAAGTGTAGACGAGGAATACCTGACACATCGCAAATCATATTATATCTTACCATGAAACATAGAAATGAGATGCGATATCGCGTTCTAAGAAGCATTAGAAATCTATTGCTACGATACGTAGACATCTGCATTCGCAATTTCCTTGATAGGAAGTGTCGCATTTACATTCATTTGAAGTGTAGACGAGGAATACATAACACTTCGCAAATCATATTATATCTTACCATGAAACATAGAAATGAGATGCGATATCGCGTTTTGAGAATCATAAGAACCCTATTGCTACGATACGTAGAAATCTTCGAACGCTATTTCCTTGCAAGGAAGTGTCGCATTTACATTCATTTGAAGTGTAGACGAGGAATACATAACACTTCGCAAATTATATAATATCTTACCATGAAACATAAAAATGAGATGCAATATTGCGTTTTAAGAATCATAAGAACTCTATTGCTACGATACGTAGACATCTGCAAACGCTATTTCCTTCCAAGGAAGTGTCGCATTTACATTCATTTGAAGTGTAGACGAGGAATACATAACACTTCACAAATCATATTATATCTTACCATGAAACATAGAAATGAGATGCGATATCGCGTTCTAAGAAGCATTAGAACTCTATCGCTACGATACCTAATCATCTGCAGACCCTATTTCCTAGCGAGGAAGTGTCGCATTTACATTCATTTGAAGTGTAGACGAGGAATACATGACACTTCGCAAATCATATTATATCTTACCATGAAACATAGAAATGAGATGCAACATCTCGTTTTAAGAAGCATTTGAACTCTATTGCTACGATACCTAGACATTTGCAGACGCTATTTCCTAGCAAGGAAGTGTCGCATTTACATTCATTTGAAGTGTAGACGAGGAATACATGACACTTCGCGATTCATATTATATCTTACCATGAAACATAGAAATGAGATGCGATATCGCGTTTTAAGAAGCATTAGAACACTATTGCTACGATAGGTAGACATTTGCAAGCGCTATTTCCTAGCGAGGAAGTGTCGCATTCACATTCATTTGAAGTGTAGACGAGGAATACATAACACTTCGCAAATCATATTATATCTTACCATGAAACATAGAAATGAGATGCGATATCGCGTTTTAAGAAGCATTAGAAATCTATTGCTACGATACGTAGTCATCTGCAAACGCTATTTCCTTGCAAGGAAGTGTCGCATTTACATTCATTTGAAGTGTAGACGAGGAATACATAACACTTCGCAAATCATATTATATCTTACCATGAAACATAGAAATGAGATGCAACATCTCGTTTTAAGAAGCATTTGAACTCTATTGCTCCGATACCTAGACATTTGCAGACGCTATTTCCTAGCAAGGAAGTGTCGCATTTACATTCATTTGAAGTGTAGACGAGGAATACATGACTCTTCGCGATTCATATTATATCTTACCATGAAACATAGAAATGAGATGCAACATCTCGTTTTAAGAAGCATTTGAACTCTATTGCTACGATACCTAGACATTTGCAGACGCTATTTCCTAGCAAGGAAGTGTCGCATTTACATTCATTTGAAGTGTAGACGAGGAATACATGACACTTCGCGATTCATATTATATCTTACCATGAAACATAGAAATGAGATGCGATTTCGCGTTTTAAGAAGCATTAGAAAACTATTGCTACGATAGGTAGACATTTGCAAACGCTATTTCCTGGCAAGGAAGTGTCGCAATTACAATCATTTGAAGTGTAGACGAGGAATACATAACACTTCGCAAATCATATTATATCTTACCATGAAACATAGAAATGAGATGCGATATCGCGTTTTAAGAAGCATTAGAACTCTATTGCTACGATACCTAGACATCTGCAGACGCTATTTCCTAGCAAGGAAATGTCGCATTTACATTCATTTGAAGTGTAGACGAGGAATACCTGACACATCGCAAATCATATTATATCTTACCATGAAACATAGAAATGAGATGCGATATCGCGTTCTAAGAAGCATTAGAAATCTATTGCTACGATACGTAGACATCTGCATTCGCAATTTCCTTGATAGGAAGTGTCGCATTTACATTCATTTGAAGTGTAGACGAGGAATACATAACACTTCGCAAATCATATTATATCTTACCATGAAACATAGAAATGAGATGCGATATCGCGTTTTGAGAATCATAAGAACCCTATTGCTACGATACGTAGAAATCTTCGAACGCTATTTCCTTGCAAGGAAGTGTCGCATTTACATTCATTTGAAGTGTAGACGAGGAATACATAACACTTCGCAAATTATATAATATCTTACCATGAAACATAAAAATGAGATGCAATATTGCGTTTTAAGAATCATAAGAACTCTATTGCTACGATACGTAGACATCTGCAAACGCTATTTCCTTCCAAGGAAGTGTCGCATTTACATTCATTTGAAGTGTAGACGAGGAATACATAACACTTCACAAATCATATTATATCTTACCATGAAACATAGAAATGAGATGCGATATCGCGTTCTAAGAAGCATTAGAACTCTATCGCTACGATACCTAATCATCTGCAGACCCTATTTCCTAGCGAGGAAGTGTCGCATTTACATTCATTTGAAGTGTAGACGAGGAATACATGACACTTCGCAAATCATATTATATCTTACCATGAAACATAGAAATGAGATGCAACATCTCGTTTTAAGAAGCATTTGAACTCTATTGCTACGATACCTAGACATTTGCAGACGCTATTTCCTAGCAAGGAAGTGTCGCATTTACATTCATTTGAAGTGTAGACGAGGAATACATGACACTTCGCGATTCATATTATATCTTACCATGAAACATAGAAATGAGATGCGATATCGCGTTTTAAGAAGCATTAGAACACTATTGCTACGATAGGTAGACATTTGCAAGCGCTATTTCCTAGCGAGGAAGTGTCGCATTCACATTCATTTGAAGTGTAGACGAGGAATACATAACACTTCGCAAATCATATTATATCTTACCATGAAACATAGAAATGAGATGCGATATCGCGTTTTAAGAAGCATTAGAAATCTATTGCTACGATACGTAGTCATCTGCAAACGCTATTTCCTTGCAAGGAAGTGTCGCATTTACATTCATTTGAAGTGTAGACGAGGAATACATAACACTTCGCAAATCATATTATATCTTACCATGAAACATAGAAATGAGATGCAACATCTCGTTTTAAGAAGCATTTGAACTCTATTGCTCCGATACCTAGACATTTGCAGACGCTATTTCCTAGCAAGGAAGTGTCGCATTTACATTCATTTGAAGTGTAGACGAGGAATACATGACTCTTCGCGATTCATATTATATCTTACCATGAAACATAGAAATGAGATGCGATATCGCGTTTTAGGAAGCATTAGAAAACTATTGCTACGATAGGTAGACATTTGCAAACGCTATTTCCTGGCAAGGAAGTGTCGCATTTATATTCATTTGAATCGTGGACGAGGAATGCATAACACTTCGCAATGAATATTATATCTTATCATTAAACATAGATATGAGATGCAATATCTCGTTTTAAGAAGCATTTGAACTCTATTTCTACGATACCTAGACATTTTGCAGACGCTATTTCCTAGCAAGGAAGTGTCGCATTTACATTCATTTGAAGTGTAGACGAGGAATACCTGACACTTCGCAAATCATATTATATCTTACCATGAAACATAGAAATGAGATGCGATATCGCGTTTTAAGAAGCATTAGAACTCCATAGCTACGATACGTAGACATCTGCAAACGCTATTTCCATGCAAGGAAGTGTCGCATTTACATTCATTTGAAGTGTAGACGAGGAATACATAACACTTCGCAAATTATGTAATATCTTACCATGAAACGTAAAAATGAGATGCAATATCGCGTTTTAAGAATCATAAGAACTCTATTGCTACGATACGTAGACAACTGCAAACGCTATTTCCTTGCAAGGAAGTGTCGCATTTACATTCATTTGAAGTGTAGACGAGGAATACATAACACTTCACAAATCATATTATATCTTACCATGAAACATAGAAATGAGATGCGATATCGCGTTTTAAGAAGCATTAGAACTCAATCGCTACGATACCTAATCATCTGCAGACCCTATTTCCTAGCGAGGAAGTGTCGCATTTACATTCATTTGAAGTGTAGACGAGGAATACATGACACTTCGCAAATCATATTATATCTTACCATGAAACATAGAAATGAGATGCAACATCTCGTTTTAAGAAGCATTTGAACTCTATTGCTACGATACCTAGACATTTGCAGACGCTATTTCCTAGCAAGGAAGTGTCGCATTTACATTCATTTGAAGTGTAGACGAGGAATACATGACACTTCGCGATTCATATTATATCTTACCATGAAACATAGAAATGAGATGCGATTTCGCGTTTTAAGAAGCATTAGAAAACTATTGCTACGATAGGTAGACATTTGCAAACGCTATTTCCTGGCAAGGAAGTGTCGCAATTACAATCATTTGAAGTGTAGACGAGGAATACATAACACTTCGCAAATCATATTATATCTTACCATGAAACATAGAAATGAGATGCGATATCGCGTTTTAAGAAGCATTAGAACTCTATTGCTACGATACCTAGACATCTGCAGACGCTATTTCCTAGCAAGGAAATGTCGCATTTACATTCATTTGAAGTGTAGACGAGGAATACCTGACACATCGCAAATCATATTATATCTTACCATGAAACATAGAAATGAGATGCGATATCGCGTTCTAAGAAGCATTAGAAATCTATTGCTACGATACGTAGACATCTGCATTCGCAATTTCCTTGATAGGAAGTGTCGCATTTACATTCATTTGAAGTGTAGACGAGGAATACATAACACTTCGCAAATCATATTATATCTTACCATGAAACATAGAAATGAGATGCGATATCGCGTTTTGAGAATCATAAGAACCCTATTGCTACGATACGTAGAAATCTTCGAACGCTATTTCCTTGCAAGGAAGTGTCGCATTTACATTCATTTGAAGTGTAGACGAGGAATACATAACACTTCGCAAATTATATAATATCTTACCATGAAACATAAAAATGAGATGCAATATTGCGTTTTAAGAATCATAAGAACTCTATTGCTACGATACGTAGACATCTGCAAACGCTATTTCCTTCCAAGGAAGTGTCGCATTTACATTCATTTGAAGTGTAGACGAGGAATACATAACACTTCACAAATCATATTATATCTTACCATGAAACATAGAAATGAGATGCGATATCGCGTTTTAAGAAGCATTAGAACTCTATCGCTACGATACCTAATCATCTGCAGACCCTATTTCCTAGCGAGGAAGTGTCGCATTTACATTCATTTGAAGTGTAGACGAGGAATACATGACACTTCGCAAATCATATTATATCTTACCATGAAACATAGAAATGAGGTGCAACATCTCGTTTTAAGAAGCATTTGAACTCTATTGCTACGATACCTAGACATTTGCAGACGCTATTTCCTAGCAAGGAAGTGTCGCATTTACATTCATTTGAAGTGTAGACGAGGAATACATGACACTTCGCGATTCATATTATATCTTACCATGAAACATAGAAATGAGATGCGATATCGCGTTTTAAGAAGCATTAGAACACTATTGCTACGATAGGTAGACATTTGCAAGCGCTATTTCCTAGCGAGGAAGTGTCGCATTCACATTCATTTGAAGTGTAGACGAGGAATACATAACACTTCGCAAATCATATTATATCTTACCATGAAACATAGAAATGAGATGCGATATCGCGTTTTAAGAAGCATTAGAAATCTATTGCTACGATACGTAGTCATCTGCAAACGCTATTTCCTTGCAAGGAAGTGTCGCATTTACATTCAATTGAAGTGTAGATGAGGAATACATAACACTTCGCAAATCATATTATATCTTACCATGAAACATAGAAATGAGATGCGATATCGCGTTTTAAGAATCATAACAACACTACTGCTACGATACGTAGACATCTGCAAACGCTATTTCCTAGCGAGGAAGTGTCGCATTCACATTCATTTGAAGTGTAGACGAGGAATGCATAACACTTCGCAAATCATATTATATCTTACCATGAAAGATAGAAAAGAGATGCGATATCGCGTTTTAAGAATCATAAGAACTCTATTGCTACGATACGTAGACAACTGCAAACGCTATTTCCTTGCAAGGAAGTGTCGCATTTACATTCATTTGATTCGTATACGAGGAATGCATAACACTTCGCAATGAATATTATATCTTATCATGAAACATAGATATGAGATGCAATATCTCGTTTTAAGAAGCATTTGAACTCTATTGCTACGATACCTAGACATCTGCAGACGCTATTACCTTGCATGGAAGTGTCGCATTTACATTCATTTGAAGTGTAGACGAGGAATACATAACACTTCACAAATCATATTATATCTTACCATGAAACATAGAAATGAGATGCGATATCGCGTTTTAAGAAGCATTAGAACTCTATTGCTACGATACCTAGACATCTGCAGACGCTATTTCCTAGCAAGGAAGTGTCGCATTTACATTCATTTGAAGTGTAGACGAGGAATGCATAACACTTCGCAATGAATATTATATCTTACCATGAAACATAGAAATGTGATGCGATATCGCGTTTTAAGAATCATAAGAACTCTATTGCTACGATACGTAGACATCTGCAAACGCTATTACCTTGCATGGAAGTGTCGCATTTACATTCATTTGAAGTGTAGACGAGGAATACATAACACTTCACAAATCATATTATATCTTACCATGAAACATAGAAATGAGATGCGATATCGCGTTTTAAGAAGCATTAGAACTCTATTGCTACGATACCTAGACATCTGCAGACGCTATTTCCTAGCAAGGAAGTGTCGCATTTACATTCATTTGAAGTGTAGACGAGGAATACCTGACACTTCGCAAATCATATTATATCTTACCATGAAACATAGAAATGAGATGCGATATCGCGTTTTAAGAAGAATTAGAAATCTATTGCTATGATACGTAGACATCTGCATACGCAATTTCCTTGCTAGGAAGTGTCGCATTTACATTCATTTGAAGTGTAGACGAGGAATACATAACACTTCGCAAATCATATTATATCTTACCATGAAACATAGAAATGAGATGCGATATCGCGTTTTAAGAATCATAAGAACTCTATTGCTACGATACGTAGACATCTGCAAACGCTATTTCCTTGCAAGGAAGTGTCGCATTTACATTCATTTGAAGTGTAGACGAGGAATACATAACACTTCACAAATCATATTATATCTTACCATGAAACATAGAAATGAGATGCGATATCGCGTTTTAAGAAGCATTAGAACTCTATCGCTACGATACCTAATCATCTACAGACCCTATTTCCTGGCGAGGAAGTGTCGCATTTACATTCATTTGAAGTGTAGACGAGGAATACATGACACTTCGCAAATCATATTATATCTTACCACGAAA
This sequence comes from Xylocopa sonorina, assembly GCF_050948175.1. Lineage (NCBI taxonomy): Eukaryota > Metazoa > Arthropoda > Insecta > Hymenoptera > Apidae > Xylocopa > Xylocopa sonorina. Next base: position 21,724 of record NW_027490885.1, on the reverse strand, counting down.
CATAGAAATGAGATGCGATATCGCGTTTTAAGAAGCATTAGAGCACTATTGCTACGATAGGTAGACATTTGCAAACGCTATTTCCTAGCGAGGAAGTGTCGCATTCACATTCATTTGAAGTGTAGACGAGGAATACATAACACTTCGCAAATCATATTATATCTTACCATGAAGCATAGAAATGAGATGCGATATCGCGTTATAAGAATCATAAGAACTCAATTGCTACGATACGTAGACATCTGCAAACGCTACTTCCTTGCAAGGAAGTGTCGCATTTATATTCATTTGAATCGTAGACGAGGAATGCATAACACTTCGCAATGAATATTATATCTTATCATTAAACATAGATATGAAATGCAATATCTCGTTTTAAGAAGCATTTGAACTCTATTGCTACGATACCTAGACATTTGCAGACGCTATTTCCTAGCAAGGAAGTGTCGCATTTACATTCATTTGAAGTGTAGACGAGGAATACATGACACTTCGCAAATCATATTATATCTTACCATGAAACATAGAAATGAGATGCGATATCGCGTTTTAAGAAGCATTATAACACTATTGCTACGATAGGTAGACATTTGCAAACGCTATTTCCTAGCGAGGAAGTGTCGCATTCACATTCTTTTGAAGTGTAGACGAGGAATACATAACACTTCGCAAATCATATTATATCTTACCATGAAACATAGAAATGAGATGCGATATCGCGTTTTAAGAAGCATTAGAACTCTATCGCTACGATACTTAGACATCTGCAGACGCTATTTCCTAGCAAGGAAGTGTCGCATTTACATTCATTTGAAGTGTAGACGAGGAATACATAACACTTCGCAAATCATATTATATCTTACCATGGACCATAGAAATGAGATGCGATATCGCGTTCTAAGAATCATAAGAACTCTATTGCTACGATACGTAGACATCCGCAAACGCTATTTGCTAGCGAGGAAGTGTCGCATTCACATTCATTTGAAGTGTAGACGAGGAATACATAACACTTCGCAAATCATATTATATCTTAGCATGAAACATAGAAATGGGATGCGATATCGCGTTTTAAGAATCATAAAAACACTATTGCTACGATACGTAGACATCTGCAAACGCTATTTCCTTGCAAGGAAGTGTCGCATTTACATTCATCTGAATCGTAGACGAGGAATGCATAACACTTCGCAATGAATATTATATCTTACCATGAAACATAGAAATGAGATGCGATATCGCGTTTTAAGAAGCATTTGAACTCTACTGCTACGATACCTAGACATCTGCAGACGCTATTTCCTAACAAGGAAGTGGGGCATTTACATTCATTTGATTTGTAGACGAGGAATACATGACACTTCGCAAATCAAATTGTATCTTACCATGAAACATAGAAATGAGATGCGATATCGCGTTTTAAGAAGCATTAGAACTCTATTGCTACGATACCTAGACATCTGCAGACGCTATTTCCTAGCAAGGAAGTGTCGCATTTACATTCATTTGAAGTGTAGACGTGGAATACCTGACACTTCGCAAATCATATTATATCTTACCATGAAACATAGAAATGAGATGCGATATCGCGTTTTAAGAAGCATTAGAAATCTATTGCTACGATACGTAGACATCTGCATACGCAATTTCCTTGCTAGGAAGTGCCGCATTTACATTCATTTGAAGTGTAGACGAGGAATACATAACACTTCGCAAATCATATTATATCTTACCATGAAACATAGAAATGAGATGCAACATCTCGTTTTAAGAAGCATTTGAACTCTATTGCTCCGATACCTAGACATTTGCAGACGCTATTTCCTAGCAAGGAAGTGTCGCATTTACATTCATTTGAAGTGTAGACGAGGAATACATGACTCTTCGCGATTCATATTATATCTTACCATGAAACATAGAAATGAGATGCGATATCGCGTTTTAAGAAGCATTAGAAAACTATTGCTACAATAGGTAGACATTTGCAAACGCTATTTCCTGGCAAGGAAGTGTCGCAATTACATTCATTTGAAGTGTAGACGAGGAATACATAACACTTCGCAAATCATATTATATCTTACCATGAAACATAGGAATGTGATGCGATATCGCGTTTTAAGACGCATTAGAACACTATCGCTACGATACCTAGACATCTGCAGACGATATTTCCTAGCAAGGAAGTGTCGCATTTACATTCATTTGATTCGTATACGAGGAATGCATTACACTTCGCAATGAATATTATATCTTATCATGAAACATAGATATGAGATGCGATATCGCGTTTTAAGAAGCATTAGAACACTATTGCTACGATAGGTAGACATTTGCAAACGCTATTTCCTGGCAAGGAAGTGTCGCAATTACATTCATTTGAAGTGTAGACGAGGAATACATAACACTTCGCAAATCATATTATATCTTACCATGAAACATAGAAATGAAATGCGATATCGCGTTTTAAGAAGCATTAGAAATCTATTGCTACGATACGTAGTCATCTGCAAACGCTATTTCCTTGCAAGGAAGTGTCGCATTTACATTCATTTGAAGTGTAGACGAGGAATACATAACACTTCGCAAATCACATTATATCTTACCATGAAACATAGAAATGGGATGCGATATCGCGTTTTAAGAATCATAAAAACTCTATTGCTACGATACGTAGACATCTGCAAACGCTATTTCCTTGCAAGGAAGTGTCGCATTTACATTCATTTGAATCGTAGACGAGGAATGCATAACACTTCGCAATGAATATTATATCTTACCATGAAACATAGAAATGAGATGCGATATCGCGTTTTAAGAAGCATTTGAACTCTACTGCTACGATACCTAGACATATGCAGACGCTATTTCCTAGCAAGGAAATGTCGCATTTACATTCATTTGAAGTGTAGACGAGGAATACCTGACACTTCGCAAATCATATTATATCTTACCATGAAACATAGAAATGAGATGCGATATCGCGTTTTAAGAAGCATTAGAACTCCATAGCTACGATACGTAGACATCTGCAAACGCTATTTCCATGCAAGGAAGTGTCGCATTTACATTCATTTGAAGTGTAGACGAGGAATACATAACACTTCGCAAATTATGTAATATCTTACCATGAAACGTAAAAATGAGATGCAATATCGCGTTTTAAGAATCATAAGAACTCTATTGCTACGATACGTAGACAACTGCAAACGCTATTTCCTTGCAAGGAAGTGTCGCATTTACATTCATTTGAAGTGTAGACGAGGAATACATAACACTTCACAAATCATATTATATCTTACCATGAAACATAGAAATGAGATGCGATATCGCGTTTTAAGAAGCATTAGAACTCAATCGCTACGATACCTAATCATCTGCAGACCCTATTTCCTAGCGAGGAAGTGTCGCATTTACATTCATTTGAAGTGTAGACGAGGAATACATGACACTTCGCAAATCATATTATATCTTACCATGAAACATAGAAATGAGATGCAACATCTCGTTTTAAGAAGCATTTGAACTCTATTGCTACGATACCTAGACATTTGCAGACGCTATTTCCTAGCAAGGAAGTGTCGCATTTACATTCATTTGAAGTGTAGACGAGGAATACATGACACTTCGCGATTCATATTATATCTTACCATGAAACATAGAAATGAGATGCGATTTCGCGTTTTAAGAAGCATTAGAAAACTATTGCTACGATAGGTAGACATTTGCAAACGCTATTTCCTGGCAAGGAAGTGTCGCAATTACAATCATTTGAAGTGTAGACGAGGAATACATAACACTTCGCAAATCATATTATATCTTACCATGAAACATAGAAATGAGATGCGATATCGCGTTTTAAGAAGCATTAGAACTCTATTGCTACGATACCTAGACATCTGCAGACGCTATTTCCTAGCAAGGAAATGTCGCATTTACATTCATTTGAAGTGTAGACGAGGAATACCTGACACATCGCAAATCATATTATATCTTACCATGAAACATAGAAATGAGATGCGATATCGCGTTCTAAGAAGCATTAGAAATCTATTGCTACGATACGTAGACATCTGCATTCGCAATTTCCTTGATAGGAAGTGTCGCATTTACATTCATTTGAAGTGTAGACGAGGAATACATAACACTTCGCAAATCATATTATATCTTACCATGAAACATAGAAATGAGATGCGATATCGCGTTTTGAGAATCATAAGAACCCTATTGCTACGATACGTAGAAATCTTCGAACGCTATTTCCTTGCAAGGAAGTGTCGCATTTACATTCATTTGAAGTGTAGACGAGGAATACATAACACTTCGCAAATTATATAATATCTTACCATGAAACATAAAAATGAGATGCAATATTGCGTTTTAAGAATCATAAGAACTCTATTGCTACGATACGTAGACATCTGCAAACGCTATTTCCTTCCAAGGAAGTGTCGCATTTACATTCATTTGAAGTGTAGACGAGGAATACATAACACTTCACAAATCATATTATATCTTACCATGAAACATAGAAATGAGATGCGATATCGCGTTCTAAGAAGCATTAGAACTCTATCGCTACGATACCTAATCATCTGCAGACCCTATTTCCTAGCGAGGAAGTGTCGCATTTACATTCATTTGAAGTGTAGACGAGGAATACATGACACTTCGCAAATCATATTATATCTTACCATGAAACATAGAAATGAGATGCAACATCTCGTTTTAAGAAGCATTTGAACTCTATTGCTACGATACCTAGACATTTGCAGACGCTATTTCCTAGCAAGGAAGTGTCGCATTTACATTCATTTGAAGTGTAGACGAGGAATACATGACACTTCGCGATTCATATTATATCTTACCATGAAACATAGAAATGAGATGCGATATCGCGTTTTAAGAAGCATTAGAACACTATTGCTACGATAGGTAGACATTTGCAAGCGCTATTTCCTAGCGAGGAAGTGTCGCATTCACATTCATTTGAAGTGTAGACGAGGAATACATAACACTTCGCAAATCATATTATATCTTACCATGAAACATAGAAATGAGATGCGATATCGCGTTTTAAGAAGCATTAGAAATCTATTGCTACGATACGTAGTCATCTGCAAACGCTATTTCCTTGCAAGGAAGTGTCGCATTTACATTCATTTGAAGTGTAGACGAGGAATACATAACACTTCGCAAATCATATTATATCTTACCATGAAACATAGAAATGAGATGCAACATCTCGTTTTAAGAAGCATTTGAACTCTATTGCTCCGATACCTAGACATTTGCAGACGCTATTTCCTAGCAAGGAAGTGTCGCATTTACATTCATTTGAAGTGTAGACGAGGAATACATGACTCTTCGCGATTCATATTATATCTTACCATGAAACATAGAAATGAGATGCAACATCTCGTTTTAAGAAGCATTTGAACTCTATTGCTACGATACCTAGACATTTGCAGACGCTATTTCCTAGCAAGGAAGTGTCGCATTTACATTCATTTGAAGTGTAGACGAGGAATACATGACACTTCGCGATTCATATTATATCTTACCATGAAACATAGAAATGAGATGCGATTTCGCGTTTTAAGAAGCATTAGAAAACTATTGCTACGATAGGTAGACATTTGCAAACGCTATTTCCTGGCAAGGAAGTGTCGCAATTACAATCATTTGAAGTGTAGACGAGGAATACATAACACTTCGCAAATCATATTATATCTTACCATGAAACATAGAAATGAGATGCGATATCGCGTTTTAAGAAGCATTAGAACTCTATTGCTACGATACCTAGACATCTGCAGACGCTATTTCCTAGCAAGGAAATGTCGCATTTACATTCATTTGAAGTGTAGACGAGGAATACCTGACACATCGCAAATCATATTATATCTTACCATGAAACATAGAAATGAGATGCGATATCGCGTTCTAAGAAGCATTAGAAATCTATTGCTACGATACGTAGACATCTGCATTCGCAATTTCCTTGATAGGAAGTGTCGCATTTACATTCATTTGAAGTGTAGACGAGGAATACATAACACTTCGCAAATCATATTATATCTTACCATGAAACATAGAAATGAGATGCGATATCGCGTTTTGAGAATCATAAGAACCCTATTGCTACGATACGTAGAAATCTTCGAACGCTATTTCCTTGCAAGGAAGTGTCGCATTTACATTCATTTGAAGTGTAGACGAGGAATACATAACACTTCGCAAATTATATAATATCTTACCATGAAACATAAAAATGAGATGCAATATTGCGTTTTAAGAATCATAAGAACTCTATTGCTACGATACGTAGACATCTGCAAACGCTATTTCCTTCCAAGGAAGTGTCGCATTTACATTCATTTGAAGTGTAGACGAGGAATACATAACACTTCACAAATCATATTATATCTTACCATGAAACATAGAAATGAGATGCGATATCGCGTTCTAAGAAGCATTAGAACTCTATCGCTACGATACCTAATCATCTGCAGACCCTATTTCCTAGCGAGGAAGTGTCGCATTTACATTCATTTGAAGTGTAGACGAGGAATACATGACACTTCGCAAATCATATTATATCTTACCATGAAACATAGAAATGAGATGCAACATCTCGTTTTAAGAAGCATTTGAACTCTATTGCTACGATACCTAGACATTTGCAGACGCTATTTCCTAGCAAGGAAGTGTCGCATTTACATTCATTTGAAGTGTAGACGAGGAATACATGACACTTCGCGATTCATATTATATCTTACCATGAAACATAGAAATGAGATGCGATATCGCGTTTTAAGAAGCATTAGAACACTATTGCTACGATAGGTAGACATTTGCAAGCGCTATTTCCTAGCGAGGAAGTGTCGCATTCACATTCATTTGAAGTGTAGACGAGGAATACATAACACTTCGCAAATCATATTATATCTTACCATGAAACATAGAAATGAGATGCGATATCGCGTTTTAAGAAGCATTAGAAATCTATTGCTACGATACGTAGTCATCTGCAAACGCTATTTCCTTGCAAGGAAGTGTCGCATTTACATTCATTTGAAGTGTAGACGAGGAATACATAACACTTCGCAAATCATATTATATCTTACCATGAAACATAGAAATGAGATGCAACATCTCGTTTTAAGAAGCATTTGAACTCTATTGCTCCGATACCTAGACATTTGCAGACGCTATTTCCTAGCAAGGAAGTGTCGCATTTACATTCATTTGAAGTGTAGACGAGGAATACATGACTCTTCGCGATTCATATTATATCTTACCATGAAACATAGAAATGAGATGCGATATCGCGTTTTAGGAAGCATTAGAAAACTATTGCTACGATAGGTAGACATTTGCAAACGCTATTTCCTGGCAAGGAAGTGTCGCATTTATATTCATTTGAATCGTGGACGAGGAATGCATAACACTTCGCAATGAATATTATATCTTATCATTAAACATAGATATGAGATGCAATATCTCGTTTTAAGAAGCATTTGAACTCTATTGCTACGATACCTAGACATTTTGCAGACGCTATTTCCTAGCAAGGAAGTGTCGCATTTACATTCATTTGAAGTGTAGACGAGGAATACCTGACACTTCGCAAATCATATTATATCTTACCATGAAACATAGAAATGAGATGCGATATCGCGTTTTAAGAAGCATTAGAACTCCATAGCTACGATACGTAGACATCTGCAAACGCTATTTCCATGCAAGGAAGTGTCGCATTTACATTCATTTGAAGTGTAGACGAGGAATACATAACACTTCGCAAATTATGTAATATCTTACCATGAAACGTAAAAATGAGATGCAATATCGCGTTTTAAGAATCATAAGAACTCTATTGCTACGATACGTAGACAACTGCAAACGCTATTTCCTTGCAAGGAAGTGTCGCATTTACATTCATTTGAAGTGTAGACGAGGAATACATAACACTTCACAAATCATATTATATCTTACCATGAAACATAGAAATGAGATGCGATATCGCGTTTTAAGAAGCATTAGAACTCAATCGCTACGATACCTAATCATCTGCAGACCCTATTTCCTAGCGAGGAAGTGTCGCATTTACATTCATTTGAAGTGTAGACGAGGAATACATGACACTTCGCAAATCATATTATATCTTACCATGAAACATAGAAATGAGATGCAACATCTCGTTTTAAGAAGCATTTGAACTCTATTGCTACGATACCTAGACATTTGCAGACGCTATTTCCTAGCAAGGAAGTGTCGCATTTACATTCATTTGAAGTGTAGACGAGGAATACATGACACTTCGCGATTCATATTATATCTTACCATGAAACATAGAAATGAGATGCGATTTCGCGTTTTAAGAAGCATTAGAAAACTATTGCTACGATAGGTAGACATTTGCAAACGCTATTTCCTGGCAAGGAAGTGTCGCAATTACAATCATTTGAAGTGTAGACGAGGAATACATAACACTTCGCAAATCATATTATATCTTACCATGAAACATAGAAATGAGATGCGATATCGCGTTTTAAGAAGCATTAGAACTCTATTGCTACGATACCTAGACATCTGCAGACGCTATTTCCTAGCAAGGAAATGTCGCATTTACATTCATTTGAAGTGTAGACGAGGAATACCTGACACATCGCAAATCATATTATATCTTACCATGAAACATAGAAATGAGATGCGATATCGCGTTCTAAGAAGCATTAGAAATCTATTGCTACGATACGTAGACATCTGCATTCGCAATTTCCTTGATAGGAAGTGTCGCATTTACATTCATTTGAAGTGTAGACGAGGAATACATAACACTTCGCAAATCATATTATATCTTACCATGAAACATAGAAATGAGATGCGATATCGCGTTTTGAGAATCATAAGAACCCTATTGCTACGATACGTAGAAATCTTCGAACGCTATTTCCTTGCAAGGAAGTGTCGCATTTACATTCATTTGAAGTGTAGACGAGGAATACATAACACTTCGCAAATTATATAATATCTTACCATGAAACATAAAAATGAGATGCAATATTGCGTTTTAAGAATCATAAGAACTCTATTGCTACGATACGTAGACATCTGCAAACGCTATTTCCTTCCAAGGAAGTGTCGCATTTACATTCATTTGAAGTGTAGACGAGGAATACATAACACTTCACAAATCATATTATATCTTACCATGAAACATAGAAATGAGATGCGATATCGCGTTTTAAGAAGCATTAGAACTCTATCGCTACGATACCTAATCATCTGCAGACCCTATTTCCTAGCGAGGAAGTGTCGCATTTACATTCATTTGAAGTGTAGACGAGGAATACATGACACTTCGCAAATCATATTATATCTTACCATGAAACATAGAAATGAGGTGCAACATCTCGTTTTAAGAAGCATTTGAACTCTATTGCTACGATACCTAGACATTTGCAGACGCTATTTCCTAGCAAGGAAGTGTCGCATTTACATTCATTTGAAGTGTAGACGAGGAATACATGACACTTCGCGATTCATATTATATCTTACCATGAAACATAGAAATGAGATGCGATATCGCGTTTTAAGAAGCATTAGAACACTATTGCTACGATAGGTAGACATTTGCAAGCGCTATTTCCTAGCGAGGAAGTGTCGCATTCACATTCATTTGAAGTGTAGACGAGGAATACATAACACTTCGCAAATCATATTATATCTTACCATGAAACATAGAAATGAGATGCGATATCGCGTTTTAAGAAGCATTAGAAATCTATTGCTACGATACGTAGTCATCTGCAAACGCTATTTCCTTGCAAGGAAGTGTCGCATTTACATTCAATTGAAGTGTAGATGAGGAATACATAACACTTCGCAAATCATATTATATCTTACCATGAAACATAGAAATGAGATGCGATATCGCGTTTTAAGAATCATAACAACACTACTGCTACGATACGTAGACATCTGCAAACGCTATTTCCTAGCGAGGAAGTGTCGCATTCACATTCATTTGAAGTGTAGACGAGGAATGCATAACACTTCGCAAATCATATTATATCTTACCATGAAAGATAGAAAAGAGATGCGATATCGCGTTTTAAGAATCATAAGAACTCTATTGCTACGATACGTAGACAACTGCAAACGCTATTTCCTTGCAAGGAAGTGTCGCATTTACATTCATTTGATTCGTATACGAGGAATGCATAACACTTCGCAATGAATATTATATCTTATCATGAAACATAGATATGAGATGCAATATCTCGTTTTAGAAGCATTTGAACTCTATTGCTACGATACCTAGACATCTGCAGACGCTATTACCTTGCATGGAAGTGTCGCATTTACATTCATTTGAAGTGTAGACGAGGAATACATAACACTTCACAAATCATATTATATCTTACCATGAAACATAGAAATGAGATGCGATATCGCGTTTTAAGAAGCATTAGAACTCTATTGCTACGATACCTAGACATCTGCAGACGCTATTTCCTAGCAAGGAAGTGTCGCATTTACATTCATTTGAAGTGTAGACGAGGAATGCATAACACTTCGCAATGAATATTATATCTTACCATGAAACATAGAAATGTGATGCGATATCGCGTTTTAAGAATCATAAGAACTCTATTGCTACCGATACGTAGACATCTGCAAACGCTATTACCTTGCATGGAAGTGTCGCATTTACATTCATTTGAAGTGTAGACGAGGAATACATAACACTTCACAAATCATATTATATCTTACCATGAAACATAGAAATGAGATGCGATATCGCGTTTTAAGAAGCATTAGAACTCTATTGCTACGATACCTAGACATCTGCAGACGCTATTTCCTAGCAAGGAAGTGTCGCATTTACATTCATTTGAAGTGTAGACGAGGAATACCTGACACTTCGCAAATCATATTATATCTTACCATGAAACATAGAAATGAGATGCGATATCGCGTTTTAAGAAGAATTAGAAATCTATTGCTATGATACGTAGACATCTGCATACGCAATTTCCTTGCTAGGAAGTGTCGCATTTACATTCATTTGAAGTGTAGACGAGGAATACATAACACTTCGCAAATCATATTATATCTTACCATGAAACATAGAAATGAGATGCGATATCGCGTTTTAAGAATCATAAGAACTCTATTGCTACGATACGTAGACATCTGCAAACGCTATTTCCTTGCAAGGAAGTGTCGCATTTACATTCATTTGAAGTGTAGACGAGGAATACATAACACTTCACAAATCATATTATATCTTACCATGAAACATAGAAATGAGATGCGATATCGCGTTTTAAGAAGCATTAGAACTCTATCGCTACGATACCTAATCATCTACAGACCCTATTTCCTGGCGAGGAAGTGTCGCATTTACATTCATTTGAAGTGTAGACGAGGAATACATGACACTTCGCAAATCATATTATATCTTACCACGAAACATAGAAATGAGATGCGATATCGCGTTTTAAGAAGCATTAGAGCACTATTGCTACGATAGGTAGACATTTGCAAACGCTATTTCCTAGCGAGGAAGTGTCGCATTCACATTCATTTGAAGTGTAGACGAGGAATACATAACACTTCGCAAATCATATTATATCTTACCATGAAGCATAGAAATGAGATGCGATATCGCGTTATAAGAATCATAAGAACTCAATTGCTACGATACGTAGACATCTGCAAACGCTACTTCCTTGCAAGGAAGTGTCGCATTTATATTCATTTGAATCGTAGACGAGGAATGCATAACACTTCGCAATGAATATTATATCTTATCATTAAACATAGATATGAAATGCAATATCTCGTTTTAAGAAGCATTTGAACTCTATTGCTACGATACCTAGACATTTGCAGACGCTATTTCCTAGCAAGGAAGTGTCGCATTTACATTCATTTGAAGTGTAGACGAGGAATACATGACACTTCGCAAATCATATTATATCTTACCATGAAACATAGAAATGAGATGCGATATCGCGTTTTAAGAAGCATTATAACACTATTGCTACGATAGGTAGACATTTGCAAACGCTATTTCCTAGCGAGGAAGTGTCGCATTCACATTCTTTTGAAGTGTAGACGAGGAATACATAACACTTCGCAAATCATATTATATCTTACCATGAAACATAGAAATGAGATGCGATATCGCGTTTTAAGAAGCATTAGAACACTATTGCTACGATAGGTAGACATTTGCAAACGCTATTTCCTAGCGAGGAAGTGTCGCATTCACATTCATTTGAAGTGTAGACGAGGAATACATAACAATTCGCAAATCATATTGTATCTTACCATGAAACATAGGAATGAGATGCGATATCGCGTTTTAAGAAGCATTTGAACTCTATTGCTACGATACCTAGACATTTGCAGACGCTATTTCCTAGCAAGGAAGTGTCGCATTTACATTCATTTGAAGTGTAGACGAGGAATACATGACACTTCGCGATTCATATTATATCTTACCATGAAACATAGAAATGAGATGCGATATCTCGTTTTAAGAAGCATTAGAAAACTATTGCTACGATAGATAGACATTTGCAAACGCTATTTCCTGGCAAGGAAGTGTCGCAATTACATTCACTTGAAGTGTAGACGAGGAATACATAACACTTCGCAAATCATATTATATCTTACCATGAAACATAGGAATGTGATGCGATATCGCGTTTTAAGAAGCATTAGAACACTATCGCTGCGATACCTAGACATCTGCAGACGCTATTTCCTAGCAAGGAAGTGTCGCATTTACATTCATTTGATTCGTATACGAGGAATGCATAACACTTCGCAATGAATATTATATCTTATCATGAAACATAGATATGAGATGCGATATCGCGTTTTAAGAAGCATTAGAACACTATTGCTACGATAGGTAGACATTTGCAAACGCTATTTCCTGGCAAGGAAGTGTCGCAATTACATTCATTTGAAGTGTAGACGAGGAATACATAACACTTCGCAAATCATATTATATCTTACCATGAAACATAGGAATGTGATGCGATATCGCGTTTTAAGAAGCATTAGAACACTATCGCTACGATACCTAGACATGTGCAGACGCTATTTCCTAGCAAGGAAGTGTCGCATTTACATTCATTTGAAGTGTAGACGAGGAATACATGACACTTCGCAAATCATATTATATCTTACCATGAAACATAGAAATGAGATGCGATATCGCGTTTTAAGAAGCATTAGAACACTATTGCTACGATAGGTAGACATTTGCAAACGCTATTTCCTAGCGAGGAAGTGTCGCATTCACATTCATTTGAAGTGTAGACGAGGAATACATAACACATCGCAAATCATATTATATCTTACCATGAAACATAGAAATGAGATGCGATATCGCGTTTTAAGAAGCATTAGAACTCTATTGCTACGATACCTAGACATCTGCAGACGCTATTTCCTAGCAAGGAAGTGTCGCATTTACATTCATTTGAAGTGTAGACGAGGAATGCATAACACTTCGCAATGAATATTATATCTTACCATGAAACATAGAAATGTGATGCGATATCGCGTTTTAAGAATCATAAGAACTCTATTGCTACGATACGTAGACATCTGCAAACGCTATTACCTTGCATGGAAGTGTCGCATTTACATTCATTTGAAGTGTAGACGAGGAATACATAACACTTCACAAATCATATTATATCTTACCATGAAACATAGAAATGAGATGCGATATCGCGTTTTAAGAAGCATTAGAACTCTATTGCTACGATACCTAGACATCTGCAGACGCTATTTCCTAGCAAGGAAGTGTCGCATTTACATTCATTTGAAGTGTAGACGAGGAATACCTGACACTTCGCAAATCATATTATATCTTACCATGAAACATAGAAATGAGATGCGATATCGCGTTTTAAGAAGAATTAGAAATCTATTGCTATGATACGTAGACATCTGCATACGCAATTTCCTTGCTAGGAAGTGTCGCATTTACATTCATTTGAAGTGTAGACGAGGAATACATAACACTTCGCAAATCATATTATATCTTACCATGAAACATAGAAATGAGATGCGATATCGCGTTTTAAGAATCATAAGAACTCTATTGCTACGATACGTAGACATCTGCAAACGCTATTTCCTTGCAAGGAAGTGTCGCATTTACATTCATTTGAAGTGTAGACGAGGAATACATAACACTTCACAAATCATATTATATCTTACCATGAAACATAGAAATGAGATGCGATATCGCGTTTTAAGAAGCATTAGAACTCTATCGCTACGATACCTAATCATCTGCAGACCCTATTTCCTGGCGAGGAAGTGTCGCATTTACATTCATTTGAAGTGTAGACGAGGAATACATGACACTTCGCAAATCATATTATATCTTACCATGAAACATAGAAATGAGATGCAACATCTCGTTTTAAGAAGTATTTGAACTCTATTGCTACGATACCTAGACATTTGCAGACGCTATTTCCTAGCAAGGAAGTGTCGCATTTACATTCATTTGAAGTGTAGACGAGGAATACATGACACTTCGCGATTCATATTATATCTTACCATGAAACATAGAAATGAGATGCGATATCGCGTTTTAAGAAGCATTAGAAAACTATTGCTACGATAGGTAGACATTTGCAAACGCTATTTCCTGGCAAGGAAGTGTCGCAATTACATTCATTTGAAGTGTAGACGAGGAATACATAACACTTCGCAAATCATATTATATCTTACCATGAAACATAGGAATGTGATGCGATATCGCGTTTTAAGAAGCATTAGAACACTATCGCTACGATACCTAGACATCTGCAGACGCTATTACCTAGCAAGGAAGTGTCGCATTTACATTCAATTGAAGTGTAGATGAGGAATACATAACACTTCGCAAATCATATTATATCTTACCATGAAACATAGAAATGAGATGCGATATCGCGTTTTAAGAATCATAACAACACTACTGCTACGATACGTAGACATCTGCAAACGCTATTTCCTAGCGAGGAAGTGTCGCATTCACATTCATTTGAAGTGTAGACGAGGAATACATAACACTTCGCAAATCATATTATATCTTACCATGAAAGATAGAAAAGAGATGCGATATCGCGTTTTAAGAATCATAAGAACTCTATTGCTACGATACGTAGACAACTGCAAACGCTATTTCCTTGCAAGGAAGTGTCGCATTTACATTCATTTGATTCGTATACGAGGAATGCATAACACTTCGCAATGAATATTATATCTTATCATGAAACATAGATATGAGATGCAATATCTCGTTTTAAGAAGCATTTGAACTCTATTGCTACGATACCTAGACATCTGCAGACGCTATTTCCTAGCAAGGAAGTGTCGCATTTACATTCATTTGTAGTGTAGACGAGGAATACATGACACTTCGCAAATCATATTATATCTTACCACGAAACATAGAAATGAGATGCGATATCGCGTTTTAAGAAGCATTAGATATCTATTGCTACGATACGTAGACATCTGCAAACGCTATTTCTTTGCAAGGAAGTGCCGCATTTACATTCATTTGAATTGTAGACGAGGAATACATAACACTTCGCAAATCATATTATATCTTACCATGAAACATAAAAATGAGATGCGATATCGCGTTTTAAGAAGCATTAGAACTCTATCGCTACGATACTTAGACATCTGCAGACGCTATTTCCTAGCAAGGAAGTGTCGCATTTACATTCATTTGAAGTGTAGACGAGGAATACATAACACTTCGCAAATCATATTATATCTTACCATGGACCATAGAAATGAGATGCGATATCGCGTTCTAAGAATCATAAGAACTCTATTGCTACGATACGTAGACATCCGCAAACGCTATTTCCTAGCGAGGAAGTGTCGCATTCACATTCATTTGAAGTGTAGACGAGGAATACATAACACTTCGCAAATCATATTATATCTTACCATTAAACATAGAAATGAGATGCGATATCGCGTTTTAAGAATCATAAGAACTCAATTGCTACGATACGTAGACATCTGCAAACGCCATTTCCTTGCAAGGAAGTGTCGCATTTATATTCATTTGAATCGTAGACGAGGAATGCATAACACTTCGCAATGAATATTATATCTTATCATTAAACATAGATATGAGATGCAATATCTCGTTTTATGAAACATTTGAACTCTATTGCTACGATACCTAGACATTTGCAGACGCTATTTCCTAGCAAGGAAGTGTCGCATTTACATTCATTTGAAGTGTAGACGAGGAATACATGACACTTCGCAAATCATATTATATCTTACCATGAAACATAGAAATGAGATGCGATATCGCGTTTTAAGAAGCATTAGAACACTATTGCTACGATAGGTAGACATTTGCAAAACGCTATTTCCTAGCGAGGAAGTGTCGCATTCACATTCATTTGAAGTGTAGACGAGGAATACATAACACATCGCAAATCATATTATATCTTACCATGAAACATAGAAGAATGAGATGCGATATCGCGTTTTAAGAAGCATTAGAACTCTATTGCTACGATACCTAGACATCTGCAGACGCTATTTCCTAGCAAGGAAGTGTCGCATTTACATTCATTTGAAGTGTAGACGAGGAATGCATAACACTTCGCAATGAATATTATATCTTACCATGAAACATAGAAATGTGATGCGATATCGCGTTTTAAGAATCATAAGAACTCTATTGCTACGATACGTAGACATCTGCAAACGCTATTACCTTGCATGGAAGTGTCGCATTTACATTCATTTGAAGTGTAGACGAGGAATACATAACACTTCACAAATCATATTATATCTTACCATGAAACATAGAAATGAGATGCGATATCGCGTTTTTAAGAAGCATTAGAACTCTATTGCTACGATACCTAGACATCTGCAGACGCTATTTCCTAGCAAGGGAAGTGTCGCATTTACATTCATTTGAAGTGTAGACGAGGAATACCTGACACTTCGCAAATCATATTATATCTTACCATGAAACATAGAAATGAGATGCGATATCGCGTTTTAAGAAGAATTAGAAATCTATTGCTATGATACGTAGACATCTGCATACGCAATTTCCTTGCTAGGAAGTGTCGCATTTACATTCATTTGAAGTGTAGACGAGGAATACATAACACTTCGCAAATCATATTATATCTTACCATGAAACATAGAAATGAGATGCGATATCGCGTTTTAAGAATCATAAGAACTCTATTGCTACGATACGTAGACATCTGCAAACGCTATTTCCTTGCAAGGAAGTGTCGCATTTACATTCATTTGAAGTGTAGACGAGGGAATACATAACACTTCACAAATCATATTATATCTTACCATGAAACATAGAAATGGAGATGCGATATCGCGTGTTAAGAAGCATTAGAACTCTATCGCTACGATACCTAATCATCTGCAGAGCCCTATTTCCTGGCGAGGAAGTGTCGCATTTACATTCATTTGAAGTGTAGACGAGGAATACATGACACTTCGCAAATCATATTATATCTTACCATGAAACATAGAAATGAGATGCAACATCTCGTTTTAAGAAGTATTTGAACTCTATTGCTACGATACCTAGACATTTGCAGACGCTATTTCCTAGCAAGGGAAGTGTCGCATTTACATTCATTTGAAGTGTAGACGAGGAGTACATGACACTTCGCGATTCATATTATATCTTACCATGAAACATAGAAATGAGATGCGATATCGCGTTTTAAGAAGCATTAGAAAACTATTGCTACGATAGGTAGACATTTGCAAACGCTATTTCCTGGCAAGGAAGTGTCGCAATTACATTCATTTGAAGTGTAGACGAGGAATACATAACACTTCGCAAATCATATTATATCTTACCATGAAACATAGGAATGTGATGCGATTATCGCGTTTTAAGAAGCATTAGAACACTATCGCTACGATACCTAGACATATGCAGACGCTATTACCTAGCAAGGAAGTGTCGCATTTACATTCAATTGAAGTGTAGATGAGGAATACATAACACTTCGCAAATCCATATTATATCTTACCATGAAACATAGAAATGAGATGCGATATCGCGTTTTAAGAATCATAACAACACTACTGCTACGATACGTAGACATCTGCAAACGCTATTTCCTAGCGATGGAAGTGTCGCATTCACATTCATTTGAAGTGTAGACGAGGAATACATAACACTTCGCAAATCATATTATATCTTACCATGAAAGATAGAAAAGAGATGCGATATCGCGTTTTAAGAATCATAAGAACTCTATTGCTACGATACGTAGACAACTGCAAACGCTATTTCCTTGCAAGGAAGTTGTCGCATTTACATTCATTTGATTCGTATACGAGGAATGCATAACACTTCGCAATGAATATTATATCTTATCATGAAACATAGATATGAGATGCAATATCTCGTTTTAAGAAGCATTTGAACTCTATTGCTACGATACCTAGACATCTGCAGACGCTATTTCCTAGCAAGGAAGTGTCGCATTTACATTCATTTGTATGTGTAGACGAGGAATACATGACACTTCGCAAATCATATTATATCTTACCACGAAACATAGAAATGAGATGCGATATCGCGTTTTTAAGAAGCAGTAGATAGTCTATTGCTACGATACGTAGACAGCTGCAAACGCTAGTTCTTTGCAAGGAAGTGCCGCATTTACATTCATTTGAATTGAAGACGAGGAATACATAACACTTCGCAAATCATGATTAGTATCATTACCATGAAACATAAAAATGAGATGCGATATCGCGTTTTAAGAAGCATTAGAACTCTATCGCTACGATACTTAGACATCTGCAGACGCTATTTCCTAGCAAGGAAGTGTCGCATTTACATTCATTTGAAGTGTAGACGAGGAATACATAACACTTCGCAAATCATATTATATCTTACCATGGACCATAGAAATGAGATGCGATATCGCGTTCTAAGAATCATAAGAACTCTATTGCTACGATACGTAGACATCCGCAAACGCTATTTCCTAGCGAGGAAGTGTCGCATTCACATTCATTTGAAGTGTAGACGAGGAATACATAACACTTCGCAAATCATATTATATCTTACCATTAAACATAGAAATGAGATGCGATATCGCGTTTTAAGAATCATAAGAAACTCAATTGCTACGATACGTAGACATCTGCAAACGCCATTTCCCTTGCAAGGAAGTGTCGCATTTATATTCATTTGAATCGTAGACGAGGAATGCATAACACTTCGCAATGAATATTATATCTTATCATTAACATAGATATGAGATGCAATATCTCGTTTTATGAAACATTTGACTCTATTGCTACGATACCTAGACATTTGCAGACGCTATTTCCTAGCAAGGAAGTGTCGCATTTACATTCATTTGAAGTGTAGACGAGGAATACATGACACTTCGCAAATCATATTATAGTCTTCCCATGAAACATAGAAATGAGTTGCGATATCGCGTTTTAAGAAGCATTAGAACAACTATTGCTACGATAGGTAGACATTTGCAAACGCTATTTCCTAGCGAAGAAGTGTCGCATTCACATTCATTTGACAGTGTGGACGAGGAATACATAACAATTCGCAAATCATATTATATCTTACCATGAAACATAGAAATGAGATGCGATATCGCGTTTTAAGAAGCATTAGAACTCTATCGCTACGATACTTAGACATCTGCAGACGCTATTTCCTAGCAAGGAAGTGTCCGCATTTACATTCATTTGAAGTGTAGACGAGGAATACATAACACTTCGCAAATCATATTATATCTTACCATGGACCATAGAATGAGATGCGATATCGCGTTCTAAGAATCATAAGAACTCTATTGCTACGATACGTAGACATCCGCAAACGCTATTTGCTAGCGAGGAAGTGTCGCATTCACATTCATTTGAAGTGTAGACGAGGAATACATAACACTTCGCAAATCATATTATATCTTAGCATGAAACATAAGAATGGGATGCGATATCGCGTTTTAAGAATCATAAAAACACTATTGCTACGATACGTAGACATCTGCAAACGCTATTTCCTTGCAAGGAAGTGTCGCATTTACATTCAGTCTGAATCGTAGACGAGGAATGCATAACCACTTCGCAATGAATATTATATCTTACCATGAAACATAGAAATGAGATGCGATATCGATCTTGAACTCTACTGCTACGATACCTAGACATCTGCAGACGCTATTTCCTAACAAGGAAGTGGGGCATTTACATTCATTTGATTTGTAGACGAGGAATACATGACACTTCGCAAATCAAATTGTATCTTACCATGAAACATAGAAATGAGATGCGATATCGCGTTTTAAGAAGCATTAGAACTCTATTGCTACGATACCTAGACATCTGCAGACGCTATTTCCTAGCAAGGAAGTGTCGCATTTACATTCATTTGAAGTGTAGACGTGGAATACCTGACACTTCGCAAATCATATTATATCTTACCATGAAACATAGAAATGAGATGCGATATCGCGTTTTAAGAAGCATTAGAAATCTATTGCTACGATACGTAGACATCTGCATACGCAATTTCCTTGCTAGGAAGTGCCGCATTTACATTCATTTGAAGTGTAGACGAGGAATACATAACACTTCGCAAATCATATTATATCTTACCATGAAACATAGAAATGAGATGCAACATCTCGTTTTAAGAAGCATTTGAACTCTATTGCTCCGATACCTAGACATTTGCAGACGCTATTTCCTAGCAAGGAAGTGTCGCATTTACATTCATTTGAAGTGTAGACGAGGAATACATGACTCTTCGCGATTCATATTATATCTTACCATGAAACATAGAAATGAGATGCGATATCGCGTTTTAAGAAGCATTAGAAAACTATTGCTACGATAGGTAGACATTTGCAAACGCTATTTCCTGGCAAGGAAGTGTCGCAATTACATTCATTTGAAGTGTAGACGAGGAATACATAACACTTCGCAAATCATATTATATCTTACCATGAAACATAGGAATGTGATGCGATATCGCGTTTTAAGACGCATTAGAACACTATCGCTACGATACCTAGACATCTGCAGACGATATTTCCTAGCAAGGAAGTGTCGCATTTACATTCATTTGATTCGTATACGAGGAATGCATTACACTTCGCAATGAATATTATATCTTATCATGAAACATAGATATGAGATGCGATATCGCGTTTTAAGAAGCATTAGAACACTATTGCTACGATAGGTAGACATTTGCAAACGCTATTTCCTGGCAAGGAAGTGTCGCAATTACATTCATTTGAAGTGTAGACGAGGAATACATAACACTTCGCAAATCATATTATATCTTACCATGAAACATAGAAATGAAATGCGATATCGCGTTTTAAGAAGCATTAGAAATCTATTGCTACGATACGTAGTCATCTGCAAACGCTATTTCCTTGCAAGGAAGTGTCGCATTTACATTCATTTGAAGTGTAGACGAGGAATACATAACACTTCGCAAATCATATTATATCTTACCATGAAACATAGAAATGGGATGCGATATCGCGTTTTAAGAATCATAAAAACTCTATTGCTACGATACGTAGACATCTGCAAACGCTATTTCCTTGCAAGGAAGTGTCGCATTTACATTCATTTGAATCGTAGACGAGGAATG
>NW_027490884.1:0-36401 GCF_050948175.1 Xylocopa sonorina | reverse complement strand
CGATACGTAGACATCTGCAAACGCTATTTCCTAGCGTGGAAGTGTCGCATTTACATTCATTGGAATTGTAGACGAGGAATACATAACACTTCGCACATCATATTATATCTTACCATGAAACATAGAAATGAGATGCTATATCGCGTTTTAAGAAGCATTAGAAATCTATTGCTACGATACGTAGACATCTGCAAACGCTATTTCCTAGCGAGGAAGTGTCGCATTTACATTCATTTGAAGTGTAGACGAGGAATACATAACACTTCGCACATCATATTATATCTTACCATGAAACATAGAAATGAGATGCGATATCGCGTTTTAAGAAGCATTGGAAATCTATTGCTACGATACGTAGACATCTGCAAACGCTATTTCCTAGCGAGGAAGTGTCTCATTTACATTCATTTGAAGTGTAGACGAGGAATACATAACACTTCGCACATCATATTATATCATACCATGAAACATAGAAATGGGATGCGAAATCGCGTTTTAAGAAGCATTAGAAATCTATTGCTACGATACGTAGACATCTGCAAACGCTATTTCCTTGCAAGGAAGTGTCGGATTTACATTCATTTGAAGTGTAGACGAGGAATACAAAACACTTCGCAAATCATATTATATCTTACCATGAAACATAGAAATGAGATGCGATATCGCGTTTTAAGAAGCATTAGAACTCTATCGCTACGATACTTAGACATCTGCAAACGCTATTTCCTAGCGAGGAAGTGTCGCATTTACATTCATTTGAAGTGTAGACGAGGAATACATAACACTTCGCGAATCATACTATATCTTACCATGAAACATAGAAATGAGATGAGATATCGCGTTTTAAAAAGCATTAGAACTCTATTGCTACGATAGGTAGACATCTGCAAACGCTATTTCCTTGCAAGGGAGTGTCGCATTTACATTCATTTGAAGTGTAGACGAGGAATACATAACACTTACGCAAATCATATTATATCTTACCATGAAACATAGAAATGAGATGCGATATCGCGTTTTAAGAAGAATTAGAACTCTATTTCTACGATACGTAGACATCTGCAAACGCTATTTCCTTGCTAGGAAGTGTCGCATTTACATTCGTTTGAAGTGTAGACGAGGAATACATAACACTTCGCAGAACATATTATATCTTACCATGAAACATAGAAATGAGATGCGATATCGCGTTTTAAGAATCGTAAGAGCTCTATTGCTTTGACACGTAGAAATCTGCAAACGCTATTTCCTTGCAAGGAAGTGTCGCATTATATTCATTTGAAGTGTAGACGAGGAATACATAACACTTTGCAAGTCATATTTTATCTTACCATGAAACATAGAAATGAGATGCGATTTCGCGTTTTAAGAAGCATTAGAACACTATTTCTACGATACATAGACAGCTGCAAACGCTATTTCCTTGCTAGGAAGTGTCGCATTTACATTCATTTGAAGTGTAGACGAGGAATACATAACACTTCGCAAATCATATTATATCTCACCATGAAACATAGAAATGAGATACGGTATCGCGTTTTAAGAATCATAGGAACACCATTGCTACGATACGTAGACATCTGCAAACGCTATTTCCTAGCGAGGAAGTGCCGCATTCACATTCATTTTAAGTGTAGACGAGGAATACATAACACTTCGCAAATCATATTATATCTTACCATGAAACATAGAAATGAGATGCGATATCGCGTTTTTAGTATCATAAGAACTCTACTGCTACGATACGTAGACATCTGCAAACGCTATTTCCTAGCGAGGAAGTGTCGCATTCACATTCATTTGAAGTGTAGACGAGGAATACATAACACTTCGCAAATCATATTATATCTTACCATGAAACATAGAAATGAGATGCAATATGGCGTTTTAAGAAGCATTAGAACTCTATTGCTACGATACGTAGACATCTGCAAACGCTATTTCCTTGCTAGGAAGTGTCGCATTTACATTCATACGAGGCGTAGACGAGGAATACATAACACTTCGCAAATCATATTATATCTTACCATGAAACATAGAAATGAGATGCGATATTGTGTTTTGAGAAGCATTAGAATTCTATCGCTACGACACCTAGACATCTGCAGACGCTATTTCTTTGCAAGGAAGTGTCGCTTTTACATTCATTTGAAGTGTAGACGAGGAATACATAACACTTCGCAAATCATATTATATCTTACCATGAAACATAGAAATGAGATGCGATATCGCATTTTACGAAGCATTAGAACTCTATCGCTACGATTCCCAGACATCTGCAGACGCTATTTCCTTGCAAGGAACTGTCGCATTTACATTCATTAGAATCGTAGACGAGGAATGCATAACACTTCGCAATGAATATTATATCTTATCATGAAACATAGGTATGAGATGCAATATCTCGTTTTAAGAAGCATTTGAACTCTATTGCTACGATACCTAGACATCTGCAGACGCTATTTCCTAGCAAGGAAGTGTCGCATTTGCATTCATTTGAAGTGTAGACGAGGAATACATGACACTTCGCAAATCATATTATATCTTACCATGAAACAAAGAAATCAGATGCGATATCGCGTTTTAAGAAGCATTAGAAATCTACTGCTACGATACGTAGACATCTGCAAACGCTATTTCCGAGCGAGGAAGTGTCGCATTCACATTCCTTTGAAGTGTAGACGAGGCATACATAACACTTCGCAAATCATATTATATCTTACCATGAAACATAGAAATGAGATGCAATATCGCGTTTTAAGAATCATAAGAACTCTATTGCTACGATACGTAAACATCTGCAGACGCTATTTCCTTGCAAGGAAGTATCGCATTTACATTCATTTGAAGTGTAGACGAGGAATACATCACACTTTGCAAGTCATATTATATCTTACCATGAAACATAGAAATGAGATGCGATATCCCGTTTTAAGAAGAATTAGAACTCTATTTCTACGATACGTAGACATCTGCAAACGCTATTTCCTTGCTAGGAAGTGTCGCATTTACATTCGTTTGAAGTGTAGACGAGGAATACATAACACTTCGCAGAACATATTATATCTTACCATGAAACATAGAAATGAGATGCGATATCGCGTTTTAAGAATCGTAAGAGCTCTATTGCTTTGATACGTAGAAATCTGCAAACGCTATTTCCTTGCAAGGAAGTGTCGCATTTACATTCATATGAAGTGTAGACGAGGCATACATAACACTTCGCAAATCATATTATATCTTACCATGAAACATAGAAATGAGATGCGATATCGCGTTTTAAGAAACATAAGTACTCTATTGCTACGATACGTAGAAATCTGCATACGCTATTTCCTTGGAAGGAAGTGTCGCATTTACATTCATTTGAATCGTATACGAGGAGTGCATAACACTTCGCAATGAATATTATATCTTATCATGAAACATAGATATGAGATGCGATATCGCGTTTTAAGAATCATAAGAACTCTATTGCTACGATACGTAGACATCTGAAAACGCTACTTCCTAGCGAGGAAGTGTCGCATTCACATTCATTTGAAGTGTAGACGAGGAATACATAACACTTCGCAAATCATATTATATCTTACCATGAAACATAGATATGAGATGCGATATCGCGTTTTAAGAATCATAAGAACTCTACTGCTACGATACGTAGACATCTGCAAACGCTATTTCCTAGCGAGGAAGTGTCGCATTCACATTCATTTGAAGTGTAGACGAGGAATACATAACACTTCGCAAATCATATTATATCTTACCATGAAACATAGAAATGAGATGCGATATCGCGTTTTAAGAAGCATTAGAAATCTATTGCTACGATACGTAGACATCTGCAAACGCTATTTCCTAGCGAGTAAGTGTCGCAACCACATTCCTTTGAAGTGTAGACGAGGAATACATAACACTTCGCAAATCATATTATATCTTACCATGAAACATAGAAATGAGATGCGATATCGCGTTTTAAGAAGCATTAGAAATCTATTGCTACGATACGTAGACATCTGCAAACGCTATTTCCTTGCAAGGAAGTGTCGCATTTACTTTCATTTGAATCGTAGACGAGGAATGCATAACACTTCGCAATGAATATTATATCTTATCATGAAACATATATATGAGATGCAATATCTCGTTTTAAGAAGCAATTGAACTCTGTTCCTACGATACGTAGACATCTGCAAACGCTATTTCCTTGCAAGGAAGTGTCGCATTTACATTCATTTGAATCGTAGACGAGGAATACATGACACTTCGCAAATCATATTATATCTTACCATGAAACAAAGAAATCAGATGCGATATCGCGTTTTAAGAAGCATTAGAAATCTACTGCTACGATACGTAGACATCTGCAAACGCTATTTCCGAGCGAGAAAGTGTCGCATTCACATTCCTTTGAAGTGTAGACGAGGCATACATAACACTTCGCAAATCATATTATATCTTACCATGAAACATAGAAATGAGATGCAATATCGCGTTTTAAGAATCATAAGAACTCTATTGCTACGATACGTAAACATCTGCAGACGCTATTTCCTTGCAAGGAAGTGTCGCATTTACATTCATTTGAAGTGTAGACGAGGAATACATCACACTTTGCAAGTCATATTATATCTTACCATGAAACATAGAAATGAGATGCGATATCGCGTTTTAAGAAGCATTAGAACTCTATTGCTACGATACGTAGACATCTGCAAACGTTACTTCCTTGCTAGGAAGTGTCGCATTTACATTCATTTGAAGTGTAGGCGAGGAATACATAACACTTCGCAGAACATATTATATCTTACCATGAAACATAGAAATGAGATGCGATATCGCGTTTTAAGAATCGTAAGTGCTCTATTGCTTTGATACGTAGAAATCTGCAAACGCTATTTCCTTGCAAGGAAGAGTCGCATTTACATTCATATGAAGTGTAGACGAGGAATACATAACACTTCGCAAATCATATTATATCTTACCATGAACCATAGAAATGAGATGCGATATCGCGTTTTAAGAAACATAAGTACTCTATTGCTACGATACGTAGACATCTGCATACGCTATTTCCTTGAAGGAAGTGTCGCATTTACATTCATTTGAATCGTATACGAGGAGTGCATAACACTTCGCAATGAATATTATATCTTATCATGAAACATAGATATGATATGCAATATCTCGTTTTAAGAAGCATTTGAACTCTATTGCTACGATACCTAGACATCTGCAGACGCTATTTCCTAGCAAGGAAGTGTAGCATTCACATTCATTTGAAGTGTAGACGAGGAATACATAACACTTCGCAAATCATATTATATCTTACCATGAAACATAGAAATGAGATGCGATATCGCGTTTTAAGAATCATAAGAACTCTATTGCTACGATACGTAGACATCTGCAAACGCTACTTCCTAGCGAGGAAGTGTCGCATTCACATTCATTTGAAGTGTAGACGAGGAATACATAACACTTCGCAAATCATATTATATCTTACCATGAAACATAGATATGAGATGCGATATCGCGTTTTAAGAATCATAAGAACTCTACTGCTACGATACGTAGACATCTGCAAACGCTATTTCCTTGCAAGGAAGTGTCGCATTTACATTCATTTGAATCGTAGACGAGGAATGCAATAACACTTCGCAAATCATATTATATCTTACCATGAAGCATAGAAATGAGATGCGATATCGCGTTTTAAGAATCATAAGAACTCTATTGCTACGATACGTAGACATCTGCAAACGCTATTTCCTAGCGAGGAAGTGTCGCATTCACATTCATATCAAGTGTAGACGAGGAATACATAACACTTCGCAAATCATATTATATCTTACCATGAAACATAGAAATGAGATGCGATATCGCGTTTCAAGAATCATAAGAACTCTACTGCTACGATACGTAGACAACTGCAAACGCTATTTCCTTGGAAGGAAGTGTCGCATTTACATTCATTTTAATCGTATACGAGGGGTGCATAACACTTCGCAATGAATATTACATCTTATCATGAAACATAGATATGAGATGCGATATCGCGTTTTAAGAATCATAAGAACTCTATTGCTACGATACGTAGACATCTGCAAACGCTATTTCCGAGCGAGGAAGTGTCGCATTCACATTCCTTTGAAGTGTAGACGAGGCATACATAACACTTCGCAAATCATATTATATCTTACCATGAAACCTAGAAATGAGATGCAATATCGCGTTTTAAGGATCATAAGAACTCTATTGCTACGATACGTAAACATCTGCAGACGCTATTTCCTTGCAAGGAAGTGTCGCATTTACATTCATTTGAAGTGTAGACGAGGAATACATCACACTTTGCAAGTCATATTATATCTTACCATGAAACATAGAAATGAGATGCGATATCGCGTTTTAAGAAACATAAGTACTCTATTGCTACGATACGTAGAAATCTGCATACGCTATTTCCTTGAAGGAAGTGTCGCATTTACATTCATTTGAATCGTATACGAGGAGTGCATAACACTTCGCAAATCATACTATATCTTACCATGAAACATAGAAATGAGATGCGATATCGCGTTTTAAGAATCATAAGAACTCTATTGCTACGATACGTAGACATCTGAAAACGCTACTTCCTAGCGAGGAAGTGTCGCATTCACATTCATTTGAAGTGTAGACGAGGAATACATAACACTTCGCAAATCATATTATATCTTACCATGAAACATAGATATGAGATGCGATATCGCGTTTTAAGAATCATAAGAACTCTACTGCTACGATACGTAGACATCTGCAAACGCTATTTCCTAGCGAGGAAGTGTCGCATTCACATTCATTTGAAGTGTAGACGAGGAATACATAACACTTCGCAAATCATATTATATCTTACCATGAAACATAGAAATGAGATGCGATATCGCGTTTTAAGAAGCATTAGAAATCTATTGCTACGATACGTAGACATCTGCAAACGCTATTTCCTAGCGAGTACGTGTCGCAACCACATTCCTTTGAAGTGCAGACGAGGAATACATAACACTTCGCAAATCATATTATATCTTACCATGAAACATAGAAATGAGATGCGATATCGCGTTTTAAGAAGCATTAGAAATCTATTGCTACGATACGTAGACATCTGCAAACGCTATTTCCTTGCAAGGAAGTGTCGCATTTACTTTCATTTGAATCGTAGACGAGGAATGCATAACACTTCGCAATGAATATTATATCTTATCATGAAACATAGATATGAGATGCAATATCTCGTTTTAAGAAGCAATTGAACTCTGTTCCTACGATACGTAGACATCTGCAAACGCTATTTCCGAGCGAGGAAGTGTCGCATTCACATTCCTTTGAAGTGTAGACGAGGCATACATAACACTTCGCAAATCATATTATATCTTACCATGAAACCTAGAAATGAGATGCAATATCGCGTTTTAAGGATCATAAGAACTCTATTGCTACGATACGTAAACATCTGCAGACGCTATTTCCTTGCAAGGAAGTGTCGCATTTACATTCATTTGAAGTGTAGACGAGGAATACATCACACTTTGCAAGTCATATTATATCTTACCATGAAACATAGAAATGAGATGCGATATCGCGTTTTAAGAAACATAAGTACTCTATTGCTACGATACGTAGAAATCTGCATACGCTATTTCCTTGAAGGAAGTGTCGCATTTACATTCATTTGAATCGTATACGAGGAGTGCATAACACTTCGCAAATCATACTATATCTTACCATGAAACATAGAAATGAGATGCGATATCGCGTTTTAAGAATCATAAGAACTCTATTGCTACGATACGTAGACATCTGAAAACGCTACTTCCTAGCGAGGAAGTGTCGCATTCACATTCATTTGAAGTGTAGACGAGGAATACATAACACTTCGCAAATCATATTATATCTTACCATGAAACATAGATATGAGATGCGATATCGCGTTTTAAGAATCATAAGAACTCTACTGCTACGATACGTAGACATCTGCAAACGCTATTTCCTAGCGAGGAAGTGTCGCATTCACATTCATTTGAAGTGTAGACGAGGAATACATAACACTTCGCAAATCATATTATATCTTACCATGAAACATAGAAATGAGATGCGATATCGCGTTTTAAGAAGCATTAGAAATCTATTGCTACGATACGTAGACATCTGCAAACGCTATTTCCTAGCGAGTAAGTGTCGCAACCACATTCCTTTGAAGTGCAGACGAGGAATACATAACACTTCGCAAATCATATTATATCTTACCATGAAACATAGAAATGAGATGCGATATCGCGTTTTAAGAAGCATTAGAAATCTATTGCTACGATACGTAGACATCTGCAAACGCTATTTCCTTGCAAGGAAGTGTCGCATTTACTTTCATTTGAATCGTAGACGAGGAATGCATAACACTTCGCAATGAATATTATATCTTATCATGAAACATAGATATGAGATGCAATATCTCGTTTTAAGAAGCAATTGAACTCTGTTCCTACGATACGTAGACATCTGCAAACGCTATTTCCTTGCAAGGAAGTGTCGCATTTACATTCATTTGAATCGTAGACGAGGAACGCAATAACACTTCGCAAATCATATTATATCTTACCATGAAGCATAGAAATGAGATGCGATATCGCGTTTTAAGAATCATAAGAACTCTATTGCTACGATACGTAGACATCTGCAAACGCTATTTCCTAGCGAGGAAGTGTCGCATTCACATTCATATGAAGTGTAGACGAGGAATACATAACACTTCGCAAATCATATTATATCTTACCATGAAACATAGAAATGAGATGCGATATCGCGTTTTAAGAAGCATTAGAAATCTATTGCTACGATACGTAGACATCTGCAAACGCTATTTCCTTGCAAGGAAGTGTCGCATTTACTTTCATTTGAATCGTAGACGAGGAATGCATAACACTTCGCAATGAATATTATATCTTATCATGAAACATAGATATGAGATGCAATATCTCGTTTTAAGAAGCAATTGAACTCTGTTCCTACGATACGTAGACATCTGCAAACGCTATTTCCTTGCAAGGAAGTGTCGCATTTACATTCATTTGAATCGTAGACGAGGAATACATGACACTTCGCAAATCATATTATATCTTACCATGAAACAAAGAAATCAGATGCGATATCGCGTTTTAAGAAGCATTAGAAATCTACTGCTACGATACGTAGACATCAGCAAACGCTATTTCCGAGCGAGGAAGTGTCGCATTCACATTCCTTTGAAGTGTAGACGAGGCATACATAACACTTCGCAAATCATATTATATCTTACCATGAAACATTGAAATGAGATGCAATATCGCGTTTTAAGAATCATAAGAACTCTATTGCTACGATACGTAAACATCTGCAGACGCTATTTCCTTGCAAGGAAGTGTCGCATTTACATTCATTTGAAGTGTAGACGAGAAATACATCACACACTGCAAGTCATATTATATCTTACCATGAAACATAGAAATGAGATGCGATATCGCGTTTTAAGAAGCATTAGAACTCTATTGCTACGATACGTAGACATCTGCAAACGCTATTTCTTTGCTAGGAAGTGTCGCATTTACATTCATTTGAAGTGTAGACGAAGAATACATAACACTTCGCAGAACATATTATATCTTACCATGAAACATAGAAATGAGATGCGATATCGCGTTTTAAGAATCGTAAGAGCTCTATTGCTTTGATACGTAGAAATCTGCAAACGCAATCTCCTTGCAAGGAAGTGTCGCATTTACATTCATATGAAGTGTAGACGAGGAATACATAACACTTCGCAAATCATATTATATCTTACCATGAAACAAAGAAATCAGATGCGATATCGCGTTTTAAGAAGCATTAGAAATCTACTGCTACGATACGTAGACATCAGCAAACGCTATTTCCGAGCGAGGAAGTGTCGCATTCACATTCCTTTGAAGTGTAGACGAGGCATACATAACACTTCGCAAATCATATTATATCTTACCATGAAACATTGAAATGAGATGCAATATCGCGTTTTAAGAATCATAAGAACTCTATTGCTACGATACGTAAACATCTGCAGACGCTATTTCCTTGCAAGGAAGTGTCGCATTTACATTCATTTGAAGTGTAGACGAGGAATACATCACACATTGCAAGTCATATTATATCTTACCATGAAACATAGAAATGAGATGCGATATCGCGTTTTAAGAAGCATTAGAACTCTATTGCTACGATACGTAGACATCTGCAAACGCTATTTCTTTGCTAGGAAGTGTCGCATTTACATTCATTTGAATTGTAGACGAAGAATACATAACACTTCGCAGAACATATTATATCTTACCATGAAACATAGAAATGAGATGCGATATCGCGTTTTAAGAATCGTAAGAGCTCTATTCCTTTGATACGTAGAAATCTGCAAACACAATCTCCTTGCAAGGAAGTGTCGCATTTACATTCATATGAAGTGTAGACGAGGAATACATAACACTTCGCAAATCATATTATATCTTACCATGAAACATAGAAATGAGATGCGATATCGCGTTTTAAGGAACATAAGTACACTATTGCTACGATACGTAGGAATCTGCATACGCTATATCCTTGGAAGGAAGTGTCGCATTTACATTCATTTGAATCGTATACGAGGAGTGCATAACACTTCGCAATGAATATTATATCTTATCATGAAACATAGATATGAGGTGCAACATCTCGTTTTAAGAAGCATCTGAACTCTATTGCTACGATACCTAGACATCTGCAGACGCTATTTCCTAGCAAGGAAGTGTCGCATTTGCATTCATTTGAAGTGTAGACGAGGAATACATGACACTTCGCAAATCATATTATATCTTACCATGAAACAAAGAAATCAGATGCGATATCGCGTTTTAAGAAGCATTAGAAATCTATTGCTACGATACGTAGACATCTGCATACGCTATTTCTTTGCTAGGAAGTGTCGCATTTACATTCATATGAAGTGTAGACGAGGAATACATAACACTTCGCAAATCATATTATATCTTACCATGAAACATAGAAATGAGATGCGATATCGCGTTTTAAGAAACATAAGTACTCTATTGCTACGATACGTAGAAATCTGCATACGCTATTTCCTTGAAGGAAGTGTCGCATTTACATTCATTTGAATCGTATACGAGGAGTGCATAACACTTCGCAATGAATATTATATCTTATCATGAAACATAGATATGAGATGCAATATCTCGTTTTAAGAAGCATTTGAACTCTATTGCTACGATACCTCAACATCTGCAGACGCTATTTCCTAGCAAGGAAGTGTCGCATTTGCATTCATTTGAAGTGTAGATGAGGAATACATGACACTTCGCAAATC
Source organism: Xylocopa sonorina (assembly GCF_050948175.1). Taxonomy (NCBI): domain Eukaryota; kingdom Metazoa; phylum Arthropoda; class Insecta; order Hymenoptera; family Apidae; genus Xylocopa; species Xylocopa sonorina. The sequence continues at coordinate 24,994 of NW_027490884.1, read as the reverse complement.
ATATTATATCTTACCATTAAACATAGAAATGAGATGCTATATCGCGTTTTAAGAATCATAAGAACTCTACTGCTGCGATACGTAGACATCTGCAAACGTTATTTCCTTGCAAGGAAGTGTCGCATTTACATTCATTAGAATCGTAGACGAGGAATGCATAACACTTCGCAATGAATATTATATCTTATCATGAAACATAGGTATGAGATGCAATATCTCGTTTTAATAAGCATTTGAACTCTATTGCTACGATACCTAGACATCTGCAGACGCTATTTCCTAGCATGGAAGTGTCGCATTTGCATTCATTTGAAGTGTAGACGAGGAATACATGACACTTCGCAAATCATATTATATCTTACCATGAAACACAGAAATCAGATGCGATATCGCGTTTTAAGAAGCATTAGAAATCTACTGCTACGATACGTAGACATCTGCAAACGCTATTTCCGAGCGAGAAAGTGTCGCATTCACTTTCCTTTGAAGTGTAGACGAGGCATACATAACACTTCGCAAATCATATTATATCTTACCATGAAACATAGAAACGAGATGCAATATCGCGTTTTAAGAATCATAAGAACTCTATTGCTACGATACGTAAACATCTGCAGACGCTATTTCCTTGCAAGGAAGTGTCGCATTTACATTCATTTGAAGTGTAGACGAGGAATACATCACACTTTGCAAGTCATATTATATCTTACCATGAAACATAGAAATGAGATGCGATATCGCGTTTTAAGAAACATAAGTACTCTATTGCTACGATACGTAGAAATCTGCATACGCTATTTCCTTGAAGGAAGTGTCGCATTTACATTCATTTGAATCGTATACGAGGAGTGCATAACACTTCGCAAATCATATTATATCTTACCATGAAACATAGAAATGAGATGCGATATCGCGTTTTAAGAATCATAAGAACTCTATTGCTACGATACGTAGACATCTGAAAACGCTACTTCCTAGCGAGGAAGTGTCGCATTCACATTCATTTGAAGTGTAGACGAGGAATACATAACACTTCGCAAATCATATTATATCTTACCATGAAACATAGATATGAGATGCGATATCGCGTTTTAAGAATCATAAGAACTCTACTGCTACGATACGTAGACATCTGCAAACGCTATTTCCTAGCGAGGAAGTGTCGCATTCACATTCATTTGAAGTGTAGACGAGGAATACATAACACTTCGCAAATCATATTATATCTTACCATGAAACATAGAAATGAGATGCGATATCGCGTTTTAAGAAGCATTAGAAATCTATTGCTACGATACGTAGACATCTGCAAACGCTATTTCCTAGCGAGTAAGTGTCGCAACCACATTCCTTTGAAGTGTAGACGAGGAATACATAACACTTCGCAAATCATATTATATCTTACCATGAAACATAGAAATGAGATGCGATATCGCGTTTTAAGAAGCATTAGAAATCTATTGCTACGATACGTAGACATCTGCAAACGCTATTTCCTTGCAAGGAAGTGTCGCATTTACTTTCATTTGAATCGTAGACGAGGAATGCATAACACTTCGCAATGAATATTATATCTTATCATGAAACATAGATATGAGATGCAATATCTCGTTTTAAGAAGCAATTGAACTCTGTTCCTACGATACGTAGACATCTGCAAACGCTATTTCCTTGCAAGGAAGTGTCGCATTTACATTCATTTGAATCGTAGACGAGGAATACATGACACTTCGCAAATCATATTATATCTTACCATGAAACAAAGAAATCAGATGCGATATCGCGTTTTAAGAAGCATTAGAAATCTACTGCTACGATACGTAGACATCTGCAAACGCTATTTCCGAGCGAGAAAGTGTCGCATTCACATTCCTTTGAAGTGTAGACGAGGCATACATAACACTTCGCAGAACATATTATATCTTACCATGAAACATAGAAATGAGATGCGATATCGCGTTTTAAGAATCGTAAGTGCTCTATTGCTTTGATACGTAGAAATCTGCAAACGCTATTTCCTTGCAAGGAAGAGTCGCATTTACATTCATATGAAGTGTAGACGAGGAATACATAACACTTCGCAAATCATATTATATCTTACCATGAACCATAGAAATGAGATGCGATATCGCGTTTTAAGAAACATAAGTACACTATTGCTACGATACGTAGGAATCTGCATACGCTATATCCTTGGAAGGAAGTGTCGCATTTACATTCATTTGAATCGTATACGAGGAGTGCATAACACTTCGCAATGAATATTATATCTTATCATGAAACATAGATATGAGATGCAACATCTCGTTTTAAGAAGCATCTGAACTCAATTGCGACGATACCTAGACATCTGCAGACGCTATTTCCTAGCAAGGAAGTGTCGCATTTGCATTCATTTGAAGTGTAGACGAGGAATACATGACACTTCGCAAATCATATTATATCTTACCATGAAACAAAGAAATCAGATGCGATATCGCGTTTTAAGAAGCATTAGAAATCTATTGCTACGATACGTAGACATCTGCAAACGCTATTTCTTTGCTAGGAAGTGTCGCATTTACATTCATATGAAGTGTAGACGAGGAATACATAACACTTCGCAAATCATATTATATCTTACCATGAAACATAGAAATGAGATGCGATATCGCGTTTTAAGAAACATAAGTACTCTATTGCTACGATACGTAGAAATCTGCATACGCTATTTCCTTGAAGGAAGTGTCGCATTTACATTCATTTGAATCGTATACGAGGAGTGCATAACACTTCGCAATGAATATTATATCTTATCATGAAACATAGATATGAGATGCAATATCTCGTTTTAAGAAGCATTTGAACTCTATTGCTACGATACCTCAACATCTGCAGACGCTATTTCCTAGCAAGGAAGTGTCGCATTTGCATTCATTTGAAGTGTAGATGAGGAATACATGACACTTCGCAAATCATATTATATCTTACCATTAAACATAGAAATGAGATGCTATATCGCGTTTTAAGAATCATAAGAACTCTACTGCTGCGATACGTAGACATCTGCAAACGTTATTTCCTTGCAAGGAAGTGTCGCATTTACATTCATTAGAATCGTAGACGAGGAATGCATAACACTTCGCAATGAATATTATATCTTATCATGAAACATAGGTATGAGATGCAATATCTCGTTTTAATAAGCATTTGAACTCTATTGCTACGATACCTAGACATCTGCAGACGCTATTTCCTAGCATGGAAGTGTCGCATTTGCATTCATTTGAAGTGTAGACGAGGAATACATGACACTTCGCAAATCATATTATATCTTACCATGAAACACAGAAATCAGATGCGATATCGCGTTTTAAGAAGCATTAGAAATCTACTGCTACGATACGTAGACATCTGCAAACGCTATTTCCGAGCGAGAAAGTGTCGCATTCACTTTCCTTTGAAGTGTAGACGAGGCATACATAACACTTCGCAAATCATATTATATCTTACCATGAAACATAGAAACGAGATGCAATATCGCGTTTTAAGAATCATAAGAACTCTATTGCTACGATACGTAAACATCTGCAGACGCTATTTCCTTGCAAGGAAGTGTCGCATTTACATTCATTTGAAGTGTAGACGAGGAATACATCACACTTTGCAAGTCATATTATATCTTACCATGAAACATAGAAATGAGATGCGATATCGCGTTTTAAGAAACATAAGTACTCTATTGCTACGATACGTAGAAATCTGCATACGCTATTTCCTTGAAGGAAGTGTCGCATTTACATTCATTTGAATCGTATACGAGGAGTGCATAACACTTCGCAAATCATATTATATCTTACCATGAAACATAGAAATGAGATGCGATATCGCGTTTTAAGAATCATAAGAACTCTATTGCTACGATACGTAGACATCTGAAAACGCTACTTCCTAGCGAGGAAGTGTCGCATTCACATTCATTTGAAGTGTAGACGAGGAATACATAACACTTCGCAAATCATATTATATCTTACCATGAAACATAGATATGAGATGCGATATCGCGTTTTAAGAATCATAAGAACTCTACTGCTACGATACGTAGACATCTGCAAACGCTATTTCCTAGCGAGGAAGTGTCGCATTCACATTCATTTGAAGTGTAGACGAGGAATACATAACACTTCGCAAATCATATTATATCTTACCATGAAACATAGAAATGAGATGCGATATCGCGTTTTAAGAAGCATTAGAAATCTATTGCTACGATACGTAGACATCTGCAAACGCTATTTCCTAGCGAGTAAGTGTCGCAACCACATTCCTTTGAAGTGTAGACGAGGAATACATAACACTTCGCAAATCATATTATATCTTACCATGAAACATAGAAATGAGATGCGATATCGCGTTTTAAGAAGCATTAGAAATCTATTGCTACGATACGTAGACATCTGCAAACGCTATTTCCTTGCAAGGAAGTGTCGCATTTACTTTCATTTGAATCGTAGACGAGGAATGCATAACACTTCGCAATGAATATTATATCTTATCATGAAACATAGATATGAGATGCAATATCTCGTTTTAAGAAGCAATTGAACTCTGTTCCTACGATACGTAGACATCTGCAAACGCTATTTCCTTGCAAGGAAGTGTCGCATTTAAATTCATTTGAATCGTAGACGAGGAATACATGACACTTCGCAAATCATATTATATCTTACCATGAAACAAAGAAATCAGATGCGATATCGCGTTTTAAGAAGCATTAGAAATCTACTGCTACGATACGTAGACATCTGCAAACGCTGTTTCCTTGCAAGGAAGTGTCGCATTTACTTTCATTTGAATCGTAGACGAGGAATGCATAACACTTCGCAATGAATATTATATCTTATCATGAAACATAGATATGAGATGGAATATCTCGTTTTAAGAAGCATTTGAACTCTATTTCTACGATACCTAAACATCTGCAGACGCTATTTACTAGCAAGGAAGTGTCGCATTTAAATTCATTTGAAGTGTAGACGAGGAATACATGACACTTCGCAAATCATATTATATCTTACCATGAAACATAGAAATGAGATGCGATATCGCGTTTTAAGAAACATAAGAACTCTACTGCTGCGATACGTAGACATCTGCAAACGTTATTTCCTTGCAAGGAAGTGTCGCATTTACATTCATTAGAATCGTAGACGAGGAATGCATAACACTTCGCAATGAATATTATATCTTATCATGAAACATAGATATGAGATGGAATATCTCGTTTTAAGAAGCATTTGAACTCTATTTCTACGATACCTAAACATCTGCAGACGCTATTTACTAGCAAGGAAGTGTCGCATTTAAATTCATTTGAAGTGTAGACGAGGAATACATGACACTTCGCAAATCATATTATATCTTACCATGAAACATAGAAATGAGATGCGATATCGCGTTTTAAGAAACATAAGAACTCTACTGCTGCGATACGTAGACATCTGCAAACGTTATTTCCTTGCAAGGAAGTGTCGCATTTACATTCATTAGAATCGTAGACGAGGAATGCATAACACTTCGCAATGAATATTATATCTTATCATGAAACATAGGTATGAGATGCAATATCTCGTTTTAATAAGCATTTGAACTCTATTGCTACGATACCTAGACATCTGCAGACGCTATTTCCTAGCATGGAAGTGTCGCATTTGCATTCATTTGAAGTGTAGACGAGGAATACATGACACTTCGCAAATCATATTATATCTTACCATGAAACACAGAAATCAGATGCGATATCGCGTTTTAAGAAGCATTAGAAATCTACTGCTACGATACGTAGACATCTGCAAACGCTATTTCCGAGCGAGAAAGTGTCGCATTCACATTCCTTTGAAGTGTAGACGAGGCATACATAACACTTCGCAGAACATATTATATCTTACCATGAAACACAGAAATGAGATGCGATATCGCGTTTTAAGAATCGTAAGTGCTCTATTGCTTTGATACGTGGAAATCTGCAAACGCTATTTCCTTGCAAGGAAGAGTCGCATTTACATTCATATGAAGTGTAGACGAGGAATACATAACACTTAGCAAATCATATTATATCTTACCATGAACCATAGAAATGAGATGCGATATCGCGTTTTAAGAAACATAAGTACTCTATTGCTACGATACGTAGACATCTGCATACGCTATTTCCTTGAAGGAAGTGTCGCATTTACATTCATTTGAATCGTATACGAGGAGTGCATAACACTTCGCAATGAATATTATATCTTATCATGAAACATAGATATGAGATGCAATATCTCGTTTTAAGAAGCATTTGAACTCCATTGCTACGATACCTAGACATCTGCAGACGCTATTTCCTAGCAAGGAAGTGTAGCATTCACATTCATTTGAAGTGTAGACGAGGAATACATAACACTTCGCAAATCATATTATATCTTACCATGAAACATAGAAATGAGATGCGATATCGCGTTTTAAGAATCATAAGAACTCTATTGCTACGATACGTAGACATCTGCAAACGCTACTTCCTAGCGAGGAAGTGTCGCATTCACATTCATTTGAAGTGTAGACGAGGAATACATAACACTTCGCAAATCATATTATATCTTACCATGAAACATAGATATGAGATGCGATATCGCGTTTTAAGAATCATAAGAACTCTACTGCTACGATACGTAGACATCTGCAAACGCTATTTCCTAGCGAGGAAGTGTCGCATTCACATTCATTTGAAGTGTAGACGAGGAATACATAACACTTCGCAAATCATATTATATCTTACCATGAAACATAGAAATGAAATGCGATATCGCGTTTTAAGAAGCATTAGAACTCTATTGCTACGATAGGTAGACATCTGCAAGCGCTATTGTCCTTACAAGGAAGTGTCGCATTTACATTCATCTGAATTGTGGACGAGGAAAACATAACACACTGCAAATCATATTATATCTTACCATGAAACATAGAAATGAGGTGCGATATCGCGTTTTAGGAATCATAGGAACTCTATTGCTACGATACGTAGACATCTGCAAACGCAATTTACTTGCAAGGAAGTGACGCATTTACATTCATTTGAAGTGTAGACGAGGAATACATAACACTTCGCAAATCATATTATATCTTACCATGAAACATAGAAATGAGATGCGATATCGCGTTTTAAGAAGCATTAGAAATCTATTGCTACGATACGTAGACATCTGCAAACGCTATTTCCTTGCAAGGAAGTGTCGCATTTACTTTCATTTGAATCGTAGACGAGGAATGCATAACACTTCGCAATGAATATTATATCTTATCATGAAACATAGATATGAGATGCAATATCTCGTTTTAAGAAGCAATTGAACTCTGTTCCTACGATACGTAGACATCTGCAAACGCTATTTCCTTGCAAGGAAGTGTCGCATTTACATTCATTTGAATCGTAGACGAGGAATGCAATAACACTTCGCAAATCATATTATATCTTACCATGAAGCATAGAAATGAGATGCGATATCGCGTTTTAAGAATCATAAGAACTTTATTGCTACGATACGTAGACATCTGCAAACGCTATTTCCTAGCGAGGAAGTGTCGCATTCACATTCATATGAAGTGTAGACGAGGAATACATAACACTTCGCAAATCATATTATATCTTACCATGAAACATAGAAATGAGATGCGATATCGCGTTTCAAGAATCATAAGAACTCTACTGCTACGATACGTAGACAACTGCAAACGCTATTTCCTTGGAAGGAAGTGTCGCATTTACATTCATTTTAATCGTATACGAGGGGTGCATAACACTTCGCAATGAATATTATATCTTATCATGAAACATAGATATGAGATGCAATATCTCGTTTTAAGAAGCATTTGATCTCTAATGCTACGATACCTAGACATCTGCAGACGCTATTTCCTAGCAAGGAAGTGTCGCATTTGCATTCATTTGAAGTGTAGACGAGGAATACATGACACTTCGCAAATCATATTATATCTTACCATGAAACAAAGAAATCAGATGCGATATCGCGTTTTAAGAAGCACTAGAAATCTACTGCTACGATACGTAGACATCAGCAAACGCTATTTCCGAGCGAGGAAGTGTCGCATTCACATTCCTTTGAAGTGTAGACGAGGCATACATAACACTTCGCAAATCATATTATATCTTACCATGAAACATTGAAATGAGATGCAATATCGCGTTTTAAGAATCATAAGAACTCTATTGCTACGATACGTAAACATCTGCAGACGCTATTTCCTTGCAAGGAAGTGTCGCATTTACATTCATTTGAAGTGTAGACGAGGAATACATCACACACTGCAAGTCATATTATATCTTACCATGAAACATAGAAATGAGATGCGATATCGCGTTTTAAGAAGCATTAGAACTCTATTGCTACGATACGTAGACATCTGCAAACGCTATTTCTTTGCTAGGAAGTGTCGCATTTACATTCATTTGAAGTGTAGACGAAGAATACATAACACTTCGCAGAACATATTATATCTTACCATGAAACATAGAAATGAGATGCGATATCGCGTTTTAAGAATCGTAAGAGCTCTATTGCTTTGATACGTAGAAATCTGCAAACGCAATCTCCTTGCAAGGAAGTGTCGCATTTACATTCATATGAAGTGTAGACGAGGAATACATAACACTTCGCAAATCATATTATATCTTACCATGAAACAAAGAAATCAGATGCGATATCGCGTTTTAAGAAGCATTAGAAATCTACTGCTACGATACGTAGACATCAGCAAACGCTATTTCGGAGCGAGGAAGTGTCGCATTCACATTCCTTTGAAGTGTAGACGAGGCATACATAACACTTCGCAAATCATATTATATCTTACCATGAAACATTGAAATGAGATGCAATATCGCGTTTTAAGAATCATAAGAACTCTATTGCTACGATACGTAAACATCTGCAGACGCTATTTCCTTGCAAGGAAGTGTCGCATTTACATTCATTTGAAGTGTAGACGAGGAATACATCACACATTGCAAGTCATATTATATCTTACCATGAAACATAGAAATGAGATGCGATATCGCGTTTTAAGAAGCATTAGAACTCTATTGCTACGATACGTAGACATCTGCAAACGCTATTTCTTTGCTAGGAAGTGTCGCATTTACATTCATTTGAAGTGTAGACGAAGAATACATAACACTTCGCAGAACATATTATATCTTACCATGAAACATAGAAATGAGATGCGATATCGCGTTTTAAGAATCGTAAGAGCTCTATTGCTTTGATACGTAGAAATCTGCAAACGCAATCTCCTTGCAAGGAAGTGTCGCATTTACATTCATATGAAGTGTAGACGAGGAATACATAACACTTCGCAAATCATATTATATCTTACCATGAAACATAGAAATGAGATGCGATATCGCGTTTTAAGGAACATAAGTACTCTATTGCTACGATACGTAGGAATCTGCATACGCTATATCCTTGGAAGGAAGTGTCGCATTTACATTCATTTGAATCGTATACGAGGAGTGCATAACACTTCGCAATGAATATTATATCTTATCATGAAACATAGATATGAGATGCAACATCTCGTTTTAAGAAGCATTTGAACTCTATTGCTACGATACCTAGACATCTGCAGACGCTATTTCCTAGCAAGGAAGTGTCGCATTTGCATTCATTTGAAGTGTAGACGAGGAATACATGACACTTCGCAAATCATATTATATCTTACCATGAAACAAAGAAATCAGATGCGATATCGCGTTTTAAGAAGCATTAGAAATCTATTGCTACGATACGTAGACATCTGCAAACGCTATTTCTTTGCTAGGAAGTGTCGCATTTACATTCATATGAAGTGTAGACGAGGAATACATAACACTTCGCAAATCATATTATATCTTACCATGAAACATAGAAATGAGATGCGATATCGCGTTTTAAGAAACATAAGTACTCTATTGCTACGATACGTAGAAATCTGCATACGCTATTTCCTTGAAGGAAGTGTCGCATTTACATTCATTTGAATCGTATACGAGGAGTGCATAACACTTCGCAATGAATATTATATCTTATCATGAAACATAGATATGAGATGCAATATCTCGTTTTAAGAAGCATTTGAACTCTATTGCTACGATACCTCAACATCTGCAGACGCTATTTCCTAGCAAGGAAGTGTCGCATTTGCATTCATTTGAAGTGTAGATGAGGAATACATGACACTTCGCAAATCATATTATATCTTACCATTAAACATAGAAATGAGATGCTATATCGCGTTTTAAGAATCATAAGAACTCTACTGCTGCGATACGTAGACATCTGCAAACGTTATTTCCTTGCAAGGAAGTGTCGCATTTACATTCATTAGAATCGTAGACGAGGAATGCATAACACTTCGCAATGAATATTATATCTTATCATGAAACATAGGTATGAGATGCAATATCTCGTTTTAATAAGCATTTGAACTCTATTGCTACGATACCTAGACATCTGCAGACGCTATTTCCTAGCATGGAAGTGTCGCATTTGCATTCATTTGAAGTGTAGACGAGGAATACATGACACTTCGCAAATCATATTATATCTTACCATGAAACACAGAAATCAGATGCGATATCGCGTTTTAAGAAGCATTAGAAATCTACTGCTACGATACGTAGACATCTGCAAACGCTATTTCCGAGCGAGAAAGTGTCGCATTCACTTTCCTTTGAAGTGTAGACGAGGCATACATAACACTTCGCAAATCATATTATATCTTACCATGAAACATAGAAATGAGATGCGATATCGCGTTTTAAGAAGCATTAGAAATCTATTGCTACGATACGTAGAAATCTGCAAACGCTATTTCCTTGCAAGGAAGTGTCGCATTTACTTTCATTTGAATCGTAGACGAGGAATGCATAACACTTCGCAATGAATATTATATCTTATCATGAAACATCGATATGAGATGCAATATCTCGTTTTAAGAAGCAATTGAACTCTGTTCCTACGATACGTAGACATCTGCAAACGCTATTTCCTTGCAAGGAAGTGTCGCATTTACATTCATTTGAATCGTAGACGAGGAATACATGACACTTCGCAAATCATATTATATCTTACCATGAAACAAAGAAATCAGATGCGATATCGCGTTTTAAGAAGCATTAGAAATCTACTGCTACGATACGTAGACATCTGCAAACGCTATTTCCGAGCGAGAAAGTGTCGCATTCACATTCCTTTGAAGTGTAGACGAGGCATACATAACACTTCGCAGAACATATTATATCTTACCATGAAACACAGAAATGAGATGCGATATCGCGTTTTAAGAATCGTAAGTGCTCTATTGCTTTGATACGTGGAAATCTGCAAACGCTATTTCCTTGCAAGGAAGAGTCGCATTTACATTCATATGAAGTGTAGACGAGGAATACATAACACTTAGCAAATCATATTATATCTTACCATGAACCATAGAAATGAGATGCGATATCGCGTTTTAAGAAACATAAGTACTCTATTGCTACGATACGTAGACATCTGCATACGCTATTTCCTTGAAGGAAGTGTCGCATTTACATTCATTTGAATCGTATACGAGGAGTGCATAACACTTCGCAATGAATATTATATCTTATCATGAAACATAGATATGAGATGCAATATCTCGTTTTAAGAAGCATTTGAACTCCATTGCTACGATACCTAGACATCTGCAGACGCTATTTCCTAGCAAGGAAGTGTAGCATTCACATTCATTTGAAGTGTAGACGAGGAATACATAACACTTCGCAAATCATATTATATCTTACCATGAAACATAGAAATGAGATGCGATATCGCGTTTTAAGAATCATAAGAACTCTATTGCTACGATACGTAGACATCTGCAAACGCTACTTCCTAGCGAGGAAGTGTCGCATTCACATTCATTTGAAGTGTAGACGAGGAATACATAACACTTCGCAAATCATATTATATCTTACCATGAAACATAGATATGAGATGCGATATCGCGTTTTAAGAATCATAAGAACTCTACTGCTACGATACGTAGACATCTGCAAACGCTATTTCCTAGCGAGGAAGTGTCGCATTCACATTCATTTGAAGTGTAGACGAGGAATACATAACACTTCGCAAATCATATTATATCTTACCATGAAACATAGAAATGAAATGCGATATCGCGTTTTAAGAAGCATTAGAACTCTATTGCTACGATAGGTAGACATCTGCAAGCGCTATTGTCCTTACAAGGAAGTGTCGCATTTACATTCATCTGAATTGTGGACGAGGAAAACATAACACACTGCAAATCATATTATATCTTACCATGAAACATAGAAATGAGGTGCGATATCGCGTTTTAGGAATCATAGGAACTCTATTGCTACGATACGTAGACATCTGCAAACGCAATTTACTTGCAAGGAAGTGACGCATTTACATTCATTTGAAGTGTAGACGAGGAATACATAACACTTCGCAAATCATATTATATCTTACCATGAAACATAGAAATGAGATGCGATATCGCGTTTTAAGAAGCATTAGAAATCTATTGCTACGATACGTAGACATCTGCAAACGCTATTTCCTTGCAAGGAAGTGTCGCATTTACTTTCATTTGAATCGTAGACGAGGAATGCATAACACTTCGCAATGAATATTATATCTTATCATGAAACATAGATATGAGATGCAATATCTCGTTTTAAGAAGCAATTGAACTCTGTTCCTACGATACGTAGACATCTGCAAACGCTATTTCCTTGCAAGGAAGTGTCGCATTTACATTCATTTGAATCGTAGACGAGGAATGCAATAACACTTCGCAAATCATATTATATCTTACCATGAAGCATAGAAATGAGATGCGATATCGCGTTTTAAGAATCATAAGAACTTTATTGCTACGATACGTAGACATCTGCAAACGCTATTTCCTAGCGAGGAAGTGTCGCATTCACATTCATATGAAGTGTAGACGAGGAATACATAACACTTCGCAAATCATATTATATCTTACCATGAAACATAGAAATGAGATGCGATATCGCGTTTCAAGAATCATAAGAACTCTACTGCTACGATACGTAGACAACTGCAAACGCTATTTCCTTGGAAGGAAGTGTCGCATTTACATTCATTTTAATCGTATACGAGGGGTGCATAACACTTCGCAATGAATATTATATCTTATCATGAAACATAGATATGAGATGCAATATCTCGTTTTAAGAAGCATTTGATCTCTAATGCTACGATACCTAGACATCTGCAGACGCTATTTCCTAGCAAGGAAGTGTCGCATTTGCATTCATTTGAAGTGTAGACGAGGAATACATGACACTTCGCAAATCATATTATATCTTACCATGAAACAAAGAAATCAGATGCGATATCGCGTTTTAAGAAGCACTAGAAATCTACTGCTACGATACGTAGACATCAGCAAACGCTATTTCCGAGCGAGGAAGTGTCGCATTCACATTCCTTTGAAGTGTAGACGAGGCATACATAACACTTCGCAAATCATATTATATCTTACCATGAAACATTGAAATGAGATGCAATATCGCGTTTTAAGAATCATAAGAACTCTATTGCTACGATACGTAAACATCTGCAGACGCTATTTCCTTGCAAGGAAGTGTCGCATTTACATTCATTTGAAGTGTAGACGAGGAATACATCACACACTGCAAGTCATATTATATCTTACCATGAAACATAGAAATGAGATGCGATATCGCGTTTTAAGAAGCATTAGAACTCTATTGCTACGATACGTAGACATCTGCAAACGCTATTTCTTTGCTAGGAAGTGTCGCATTTACATTCATTTGAAGTGTAGACGAAGAATACATAACACTTCGCAGAACATATTATATCTTACCATGAAACATAGAAATGAGATGCGATATCGCGTTTTAAGAATCGTAAGAGCTCTATTGCTTTGATACGTAGAAATCTGCAAACGCAATCTCCTTGCAAGGAAGTGTCGCATTTACATTCATATGAAGTGTAGACGAGGAATACATAACACTTCGCAAATCATATTATATCTTACCATGAAACAAAGAAATCAGATGCGATATCGCGTTTTAAGAAGCATTAGAAATCTACTGCTACGATACGTAGACATCAGCAAACGCTATTTCCGAGCGAGGAAGTGTCGCATTCACATTCCTTTGAAGTGTAGACGAGGCATACATAACACTTCGCAAATCATATTATATCTTACCATGAAACATTGAAATGAGATGCAATATCGCGTTTTAAGAATCATAAGAACTCTATTGCTACGATACGTAAACATCTGCAGACGCTATTTCCTTGCAAGGAAGTGTCGCATTTACATTCATTTGAAGTGTAGACGAGGAATACATCACACATTGCAAGTCATATTATATCTTACCATGAAACATAGAAATGAGATGCGATATCGCGTTTTAAGAAGCATTAGAACTCTATTGCTACGATACGTAGACATCTGCAAACGCTATTTCTTTGCTAGGAAGTGTCGCATTTACATTCATTTGAAGTGTAGACGAAGAATACATAACACTTCGCAGAACATATTATATCTTACCATGAAACATAGAAATGAGATGCGATATCGCGTTTTAAGAATCGTAAGAGCTCTATTGCTTTGATACGTAGAAATCTGCAAACGCAATCTCCTTGCAAGGAAGTGTCGCATTTACATTCATATGAAGTGTAGACGAGGAATACATAACACTTCGCAAATCATATTATATCTTACCATGAAACATAGAAATGAGATGCGATATCGCGTTTTAAGGAACATAAGTACTCTATTGCTACGATACGTAGGAATCTGCATACGCTATATCCTTGGAAGGAAGTGTCGCATTTACATTCATTTGAATCGTATACGAGGAGTGCATAACACTTCGCAATGAATATTATATCTTATCATGAAACATAGATATGAGATGCAACATCTCGTTTTAAGAAGCATTTGAACTCTATTGCTACGATACCTAGACATCTGCAGACGCTATTTCCTAGCAAGGAAGTGTCGCATTTGCATTCATTTGAAGTGTAGACGAGGAATACATGACACTTCGCAAATCATATTATATCTTACCATGAAACAAAGAAATCAGATGCGATATCGCGTTTTAAGAAGCATTAGAAATCTATTGCTACGATACGTAGACATCTGCAAACGCTATTTCTTTGCTAGGAAGTGTCGCATTTACATTCATATGAAGTGTAGACGAGGAATACATAACACTTCGCAAATCATATTATATCTTACCATGAAACATAGAAATGAGATGCGATATCGCGTTTTAAGAAACATAAGTACTCTATTGCTACGATACGTAGAAATCTGCATACGCTATTTCCTTGAAGGAAGTGTCGCATTTACATTCATTTGAATCGTATACGAGGAGTGCATAACACTTCGCAATGAATATTATATCTTATCATGAAACATAGATATGAGATGCAATATCTCGTTTTAAGAAGCATTTGAACTCTATTGCTACGATACCTCAACATCTGCAGACGCTATTTCCTAGCAAGGAAGTGTCGCATTTGCATTCATTTGAAGTGTAGATGAGGAATACATGACACTTCGCAAATCATATTATATCTTACCATTAAACATAGAAATGAGATGCTATATCGCGTTTTAAGAATCATAAGAACTCTACTGCTGCGATACGTAGACATCTGCAAACGTTATTTCCTTGCAAGGAAGTGTCGCATTTACATTCATTAGAATCGTAGACGAGGAATGCATAACACTTCGCAATGAATATTATATCTTATCATGAAACATAGGTATGAGATGCAATATCTCGTTTTAATAAGCATTTGAACTCTATTGCTACGATACCTAGACATCTGCAGACGCTATTTCCTAGCATGGAAGTGTCGCATTTGCATTCATTTGAAGTGTAGACGAGGAATACATGACACTTCGCAAATCATATTATATCTTACCATGAAACACAGAAATCAGATGCGATATCGCGTTTTAAGAAGCATTAGAAATCTACTGCTACGATACGTAGACATCTGCAAACGCTATTTCCGAGCGAGAAAGTGTCGCATTCACTTTCCTTTGAAGTGTAGACGAGGCATACATAACACTTCGCAAATCATATTATATCTTACCATTGTGACGTCCGGCGTATCGCCGTCCACCCCCCGACGCCTCCCACAGAGAGCAGGGACGAATTACCTGCAGCCGTCCAGGACCAAGCGCACGGGTAAACACCCCTTTCGCCGAGCCAAGGCAGCCGACCCGCAAATCACGCCCCGGAGATGGACCAACCATTTGCGCTACCGCGCAAATCACAACACCCACGATCCACCTTCGCAACAACGACTCACCGAATCGCCTACCGTAACTCAGCCATACTTCATTTTTTCTAATATATATAACTATACATATTAATTCTAGATCTAAGTACACACGACACTATTCGATGTAACACGAACAACACTCACACATAATTTTAAGATATATTTATAATCAATATTCTCTAAGAAACGATGCGCTCGCGCGCGCACTCGACGCGCGCGGCTCACGCGTAACGCGAGCCGCGCCCCACCGCAAGGGCCGTCCGCCCTACTCCTACCGTCTGCCCCACTCGAAGGGCTCAGCGACTCGCGCGCCACGAGAACCGAGGAGGTCTCGTGCACGCGAGTGGATCGTCACTTCGTCTCGGGCATCGCCCGGCTCCGGTTCTCTTCCGACTTCATCCCGGGCATCACCCGACTTCAGACCTCTCTCAAACCTCGAATTCTAACACAAATCGTATTCAAGTTCCTATTCTATTTCTAAATCTAAGTTCTATTTCTAGTTCATTAAGTTACTCTAAATCTAGATAGGGAAGTAAGTGTATAGCTAGGATTAATCAAGAATATATCTTTATTTTATTTCTACATTCGAGTCCTTATTCATTTTATATCTACGCGACACCCTCCGGTTCTCGCGTACAACCATACACAGCGCTACTTTGCGGAGATACAGATACTTGAACCTCTGCATTAGATAGAGCGGACCGCCGCTTATCTGTGCCGAATACAAGTGGAAGATCTTCCGAGTGGACGATCATTCTTCGCCCTCCTGGACCGACGACGATAGAGCGGACCGCCGCTTATCCGACTCGAATCTAGTTAGGAGAAGAAGATCTCGTATGTGTCGCACCGCTACCAAGAAGACGCGCCGCGCCGGTAGAAAGAATTTCTTGCGACAACTTGTGCGGGAATATAACGGATCCCAGGCGTGCCCAGCCTACCATTCCGTGATTGCTGTTACTGCTGTCCGCATCCAGCCTCCTGCAGCACCACCGACATCTCCGACGCCAGCATCCGAGTCCGGTCAACGTCGCTGGACCCTCACTCCATTGACGCTCCCTCAACGCCCATCTTACGCGTCCACTGTCCCAGCCGGTGACCCTCGACGACAGCGGTACCTGGAAAGGGGATATTAAGGTGTTAATCGACGAAAGGTAAGTAAATTTCACTTTACCGCATCGAAAAGGGTAAAATTACCGCTCGCGTCCCATAAAAGGAAACCACGGTACCCATCACAATCGAGTGATCGGCCCTGTGTTTTATATTTCGTTTCGTACGGTCGACTCCGGAAAATTCTCCCGGTCCCGGACGTGACACGAATTTGGTGACAGCGGTGGGATAGCCTCGCGATTTCCGTCAGAAATTCTGCTCGATCGGGAACGCGACCAACTATGGCGACGCGAACGCCGGTAAAGACCCGTCACCAGCCGCCTCGAGGCACCGCCGCAACTAGTGAAGCCGACAAAGAGCACCGCGCAGCTCGAACAATAGACTTCCAAGACGCACTTGCCGAACCTCTTCCGCGAACCACCGATACGACTGAAAGCAACCGGGCCGCTGATAACACTATCGCGTTACTTCAGCAGTTAGATCAGATGCGTCGCGAACTGGAAGCGCTCCGACGATCTCAAAATCTTACTAGGACCGATACAGCGTCTCTCGAATTTCCCGGTCTTAATTCAACGCCACCGCGAAGCGCGTATGCGGATAATCTCAATTCACACGACGAGCTATCCTTAAAACAGGCATTGGAATCCGTCCCGCAGTACGATGGCCAAAATATACCCGTGTTGCAATTTACGCGTGCATGTAAGCGCGCGTACGACTTGATCCCGAACGGATGCGAGCGCACATTTACGCGTCTCGTGAAAAGTAAATTGAAAGGTCGCGCATATTTAGCCGTAGAGGATGAGCCATGCAATTCTATTCTTGAGCTGACAGACATCCTTAGGAATTCATTTGGAGCCATTCGATCCGCCGATCACTATAGAGGTGAACTAACGAACATCTTTATGAAGCCCGGAGAGCATATCCTCGATTACGTCAGTAGGGTTAAGGACCTTCGGTCAGCGATAATTGATTGCGAGAGACTTTCCCCATACGTTTCTCAATCAACCTCCAACGTGGATGAGCTGACGCTCCGTTGTTTTATAGACGGATTGATCCCCGAGATTAGATTGCAGATTCCGTTGTCGCAGGTACAGTCTCCGCAAGACGCGTTCGCACGCGCTCGAGAACTCTACAAGCGTCATATTCTAGATTGCGAACGTTTAACATCATCTCGACCCCGCTCTGAACCAAAATTTATTCGCAACGAAGTAGTTTGTTCGGTCTGTAACAATACTGGTCACTACGCTAGAGACTGTCGCTCCAGATCCATGCCGCGACAAATCTCGAACGCGCCTCGTCCGATCGTTCCACGCGATGTCCCCACGAATAGGGCATCCTACGAAAATCCGCGTCCTTTAATGTCACAGGACAGATACTGCAGATACTGCAAAAATCCGGGCCATACCATCGAAGAGTGCCGCAAAAGGCAATTCAACAATAATCTTCGGCAATCGGGAAACGAATACGGCCTCCAGCCGCGCCGCGAGACAGGTCGCGAGGCCGCCCGGAATATAAAAACTCTCGCGATAAACGACCAACAATCCATAATAGACAACCCAGCGCCTCAATAAAACTGACTGGGAAAACTAATACTCCCAGCGTAATTCTACGTTCAGCCGCCTTATTAAAAGACACAGAATTCATGATAGACACGGGCGCGGAAATTAACATTATAAAAAAATCGGCACTATCTCCTTCCGCACGTGTAGACCGGTCCGAAATATTAGTTATTACCGGTGTAACCAACGGGCAAACCAATACGATAGGTTCCGTGAACATCGTCTTATTCGGCCGCGTAGTACCGTTTAACGTTGTTAACAACGATTTTCCATTAAAACCAGACGGTATTCTAGGGTCAGGTTTCTGCGCTGACGCAGAAATTTCTTTCATTAAGAAACAAGTCAGGTGGCACGGAACGACTATACCGTTTTGTCGCGATATAATTTCCACGGAAATAATACAAAATCCTAATTCAGGACAAATCATTCCGAGAAATCGCGAAACACCGAAACCGACAGTCGAAAAGCCGCCAGTACCAATTCCAAATCCAAAATCTGTTACGAAATCGCAAAAAGAGCCGCGGAAAACCGCGAAAAATTTTTTCAAAAAGGATAAATTCTCCATTCCACCACGCGCAAATGTCGGTATTAAAGTCCGTATAATAAATACTCACATTTCCGAGGGAATAATTCCCCGAATCGACATCGCGCCGGGTGTTTATTTCGGTGACGCATTAGTCAAAGTAAACGGAGATAAGGCGATCGCGAGAATTACAAACTCCACCGACCAGACAGTCGAATTCGCTTTATCTCCGATCGAACTCGAACCGTTGGAAATATCGGATAACCCAACGGAAAAGAATAACACGCTGTTTCCAATGTTCTCACGAACGACAAATATTCGTTCAAATTCTATTTCTATTTCTGCCGAACGGTCCGGCAAAACCCAGAAGGGTAATTCGAATCTTTCTAATTCTAATTCAACGCCGCGTCTTGAGCACGGATTCCCTCCTTCAGCGGAAAACAAACGAACATACGCGCAAGTAACGAAATCAGCCGTGGAAAATAACTCGACGAAATTTCGACTCCAGAAAATAATAGAATCACTTCGACTCGAACACTTAAATATAGAAGAGAGAAACCACGTCATAGAATTAATAGATAAGAGTCAAGATTTGTTTTATATCGAGGGAGATAGGTTAGGCCACACCACGGCAGCGTCGCACAAAATTCCTACGGTTGACGAAAAACCGATTAATGTAAAGCAATACCGATTCCCACCCGCTCACAAGGAGGAAATTCGAAAGCAAATAGAGTCCCTTCTACATAACGGCATTATTAAAGATTCAAAATCCCCTTATAATTCTCCTCTTTGGGTCGTCCCCAAAAAGGCGGATTCCCAGGGAAAAAAGAGATGGAGGGTAGTTATAGATTACCGCGCACTGAATGAAAAGTCGATCGCGGACGCGTACCCATTGCCATGCATAACCGAGATATTAGATCAACTCGGGAGTGCAAAATATTTTAGCACGTTCGATCTGGCCAGTGGCTTCCACCAGATTCCCATGGAACCCACTGACGCGCACAAAACAGCATTTTCAACACCCAACGGTCATTACGAATTCACTCGAATGCCATTCGGTTTGAAAAACGCACCGGCAACCTTTCAACGTCTTATGGACAGCGCGCTCTCAGGCCTACAGGGAAACGAATTGTTCGTATATCTCGACGATATTGTTGTGTATGCCAGCTCTCTCCAAGAGCACGCTGCGAAGTACTCGAAACTCGTAAATAAACTCAGAGAGGCTAACCTATCCCTGCAGCCCGATAAGTGCGAGTTCCTCCGGCGAGAAGTAAGCTACTTGGGACACATCATAAGCGAGAATGGTGTGAAACCCGATCCGGGTAAAATAAGCGCAGTCCAGAATTTTCCACGTCCGAATAACCAAAAACAGATCAAACAATTTCTAGGCTTAGCGGGATACTATAGACGCTTCATCCCAAATTTTTCAAACACGGCGAAACCACTAACTAATCTATTGAAGAAAGACGCACCGTTCGTCTGGCGTAACGAACAACAAAACGCTTTTGTAAAACTCCGAGATGCGCTATGCGAGGCGCCAATTCTTCAATATCCTAATTTCAAACTCCCATTTGTTATCACCACAGATGCATCAACGGATGCGATAGGCGCCGTACTGAGCCAAGGGCAAATAGGTCGCGATTTACCGATAGCGTATACGTCTAGACTCTTAAATTCAGCCGAGAGAAATTATTCGACGATAGAAAAGGAGTGTCTCGCTATCATTTACGCAGTTCATCAATTCAGGCCATACGTCTATGGCAATCAATTCAAGCTGGTAACAGACCATCGTCCACTGGTGTGGATGAACTCTGTTAAGGACCCATCCAGCCGTCTCGTCAGGTGGAGATTAAAACTCGCGGAGTACGATTATGAAATTGTATACAAATCGGGTAAAACGAATTTAAACGCAGATGCATTATCGCGAAATCCAGCGAAAGTCTGTCCCTTGATTCAACCATCCTCTTCCGACGAAGACATATTTGATATTCCTCCAAAATCTCGAAAACAACAAGAATCCACAATGTCTCTGCCTCCTCCGCCTCCTCCACCTTCACCCGCTACGGATCAACCCACCTCGGATAACTTACCGACGGAACACACGAGATACGAACCATTGTTTAAATTCACACGCGACAATATCGCCATGAGACGTGATAACGTTGTTCTCTTCATTACCAAGTCCGGACAGCCTTACGACGCAGGAGCTAAACAAATTGATGAAGCGGGAAAATTCTTTTCACATAAAACGGGAATCAACCTCACAAAAGCCAAAGTAGTCCAAATCGAGAATTTTTACCAAATCCAATTGCCAGTCGTAGAACACGAAAAACGCGCAATCGATTTCGATTTAGTAGTAGAAGCTCTACGTTCTCTCTTCGATGTCGTTTCAGAATTACAACTAACTTCAATAAGCATAGCTCAAACGTACTTAGATTCAATTTCATGGTCGCGAATTCAGAAAATATTACAAGATTTATTTTACGAAACCCCGCTTCAAATTACCGTTTGCCAAGGCTTGATACTCATTCCACCCGAACAACATAGAGAGAGTATCATAAAAACAAATCACGATACACCGGTTGGCGGACATAAAGGCGTAAACAAAACATACTCGCGCGTCAGAGAACGTTATTATTGGCCAAACATGAAGGCCCAAATTCAAGAGTATATTAGTAAATGCAAGAGCTGCCAATCCGAAAAACTAGTCCGAGTCAAAACCAAACAACCATTAACCTTAACGGATACCCCAGGATGCGCCTTTGATAAAATATCAATGGACGTCATGGGTCCGCTTCCAATCACTCCCGAAGGTTTTACAAATATCCTAACAATACAAGATCTATTAACAAAATACTCCGTCGCAATTCCACTCAAACAGACATCTGCGGTCGATATTGCAGATGCCTTGATTACCCAATTTATATGCAAGTTCGGATGCCCAAAAGGGATTTTAACCGACCAAGGCACAAACTTCATAAACAGCCTTATAAAAGCAATAGCAATCAAATTTCGAATTAAACAATATAAATCAACTGCATTCCACCCTCAGACAAACGGTTCGGTGGAAAGATCCCACCACGTGCTCGCTGAATATCTTAAACATTTCATCAGCACCAGTGGCGATTGGGAAAGATGGCTCCCATACGCCATGTTTTCATATAACACCAGCGTTCACGAAGGCACTTTGTACACACCCCACGAGTTAGTTTTCGGGCGTATCGCCAGAACACCTTCGGAAACACCGTTCCAAGATCTGTCGGAAAACGAGACATACTCGGATTATTTAATCGAACTCAATCAGAAAATTTCTAACTCTCAGAAAATAGCGAAAGAAAATCTGGACCGTGCAAAACAGCGAGCGAAGCATTATTATGATAAAAAACAAAATGTACAGAAATTCGAGACCGGACAATGGGTGTTCCTATTAAGAGAACCACTCAAACACAAGTTCCAATCACAATACGTGGGCCCATACCGGATTCTCGAAGTTCTAAGCAATAATAATGTCAAATTGTCAATCAAAGGGAAAACAAAAATTGTCCACGCGAACAAATTGAAACTGTGTAAACGCATGAATGAATTCGAAAAGAAAAAGACTGAAAATGAAACGAGTGAGAGCGAGACAGGTGCGAGAATTAGTGCTAATCGTATCAGTACAACTGACAAAGACAGTGACAGTGCTAGTTCCGATCCAATGAGAGACGAAGGTGCAATCCATAACAAAAGAGGCCACTCCATAGAGGCAGAACGAGCCCGGTACACCAATAAACGCAGGGACTCAGCGGTACCACGGCAGCCAACCGGCAGCGCAGCAAACTTCGAGGCCCGCCCCGACAGGTATCAGCCAGTCAGGAGATCTTGGCCCCGCCAAGATTCCTTTTCGAGGGGGGGAGGTGTGACGTCCGGCGTATCGCCGTCCACCCCCCGACGCCTCCCACAGAGAGCAGGGACGAATTACCTGCAGCCGTCCACGACCAAGCGCACGGGTAAACACCCCTTTCGCCGAGCCAAGGCAGCCGACCCGCAAATCACGCCCCGGAGATGGACCAACCATTTGCGCTACCGCGCAAATCACAACACCCACGATCCACCTTCGCAACAACGACTCACCGAATCGCCTACCGTAACTCAGCCATACTTCATTTTTTCTAATATATATAACTATACATATTAATTCTAGATCTAAGTACACACGACACTATTCGATGTAACACGAACAACACTCACACATAATTTTAAGATATATTTATAATCAATATTCTCTAAGAAACGATGCGCTCGCGCGCGCACTCGACGCGCGCGGCTCACGCGTAACGCGAGCCGCGCCCCACCGCAAGGGCCGTCCGCCCTACTCCTACCGTCTGCCCCACTCGAAGGGCTCAGCGACTCGCGCGCCACGAGAACCGAGGAGGTCTCGTGCACGCGAGTGGATCGTCACTTCGTCTCGGGCATCGCCCGGCTCCGGTTCTCTTCCGACTTCATCCCGGGCATCACCCGACTTCAGACCTCTCTCAAACCTCGAATTCTAACACAAATCGTATTCAAGTTCCTATTCTATTTCTAAATCTAAGTTCTATTTCTAGTTCATTAAGTTACTCTAAATCTAGATAGGGAAGTAAGTGTATAGCTAGGATTAATCAAGAATATATCTTTATTTTATTTCTACATTCGAGTCCTTATTCATTTTATATCTACGCGACACCCTCCGGTTCTCGCGTACAACCATACACAGCGCTACTTTGCGGAGATACAGATACTTGAACCTCTGCATTAGATAGAGCGGACCGCCGCTTATCTGTGCCGAATACAAGTGGAAGATCTTCCGAGTGGACGATCATTCTTCGCCCTCCTGGACCGACGACGATAGAGCGGACCGCCGCTTATCCGACTCGAATCTAGTTAGGAGAAGAAGATCTCGTATGTGTCGCACCGCTACCAAGAAGACGCGCCGCGCCGGTAGAAAGAATTTCTTGCGACAACTTGTGCGGGAATATAACGGATCCCAGGCGTGCCCAGCCTACCATTCCGTGATTGCTGTTACTGCTGTCCGCATCCAGCCTCCTGCAGCACCACCGACATCTCCGACGCCAGCATCCGAGTCCGGTCAACGTCGCTGGACCCTCACTCCATTGACGCTCCCTCAACGCCCATCTTACGCGTCCACTGTCCCAGCCGGTGACCCTCGACGACAGCGGTACCTGGAAAGGGGATATTAAGGTGTTAATCGACGAAAGGTAAGTAAATTTCACTTTACCGCATCGAAAAGGGTAAAATTACCGCTCGCGTCCCATAAAAGGAAACCACGGTACCCATCACAATCGAGTGATCGGCCCTGTGTTTTATATTTCGTTTCGTACGGTCGACTCCGGAAAATTCTCCCGGTCCCGGACGTGACACATGATAAGATATAATATTCA
>NW_027490883.1:0-36411 GCF_050948175.1 Xylocopa sonorina | reverse complement strand
TGAGATGCGATATCGCGTATTAAGAAGTATTAGAACTCTATAGCTACGATACCTAGACATCTGCAGACGCTATTTCCTAGCAAAGGAGTGTCGATTTTACATTCATTTGAAGTGTAGACGAGGAATACATAACACTTCGCAAATGATATTATATCTTACCATGAAACATAGAAATGAGATGCGATATCGCGTATTAAGAAGCATTAGTAATCTATTGCTACGATACCTAGACATCTGCAGACGCTATTTCCTAGCAAGGAAGTGTCGCATTTACATTCATTTGAAGTGTAGACGAGGAATACATAACACTTCGCAAATGATATTATATCTTACCATAAAACATAGAAATGAGATGCGATATCGCGTTTTAAGTATCATAAGAACTCTATTGCTACGATACGTAGACAACTGCAAACGCTATTTCCTTGCAAGGAAGTGTCGCATTTACATTGATTTGAAGTGTAGACGAGGAATACATGACTCTTCGCAAACCATATAATATCTTACCATGAAACATAGAAATGAGATGCGATATCGCGTATTAAGAAGCATTAGAAACCTATTGCTACGATACCTAGACATCTGCAGACGCTATTTCCTAGCAAGGAAGTGTCGCACTTACGTTCATTTGAAGTGTAGACGAGGAATACATAACACTTCGCAAATGATATTATATCTTGCCATAAAACATAGAAATGAGATGCGATATCACGTTTTAAGAATCATAAGAACACTATTGCTACGATACGTAGACATCTGCAAACGCTATTTCCTAGCGACGAAATGTCGCATTCACATTCATTTGAAGTGTAGACGAGGAATACATAACACTTCGCAAATCATATTATATCTTACCATGAAACATAGAAATGAGACGCGATATCACGTTTTAAGAATCATAAGAACTTTATTGCTACGATACGTAGACAACTGCAAACGCTATTTCCTTGCAAGGAAGTGTCGCATTTACATTGATTTGAAGTGTAGACGAGGAATACATGACTCTTCGCAAATCATATTATATCTTACCATGAAACATAGAAATGAGATGCGATATCGCGTTTTAAGAAGCATTAGAAATCTATTGCTACGATACGTAGACATCTGCAAACGCTATTTCCTAGCGAGGAAGTGTCGCATTCACATTCATTTGAAGTGTAGACGTGGAATACATATCACTTCGCAAATCATATTATATCTTACCATGAAACATAGAAATGAGATGCGATATCGCGTTTTAAGAATCATAAGAACTCTATTGCTACGATACGTAGAAATCTGCAAACGCTATTTCCTTGCAAGGAAGTGTCGCATTTACATTCATTTGAAGTGTAGACGAGGAATACATAACACTTCGCAAATCATATTATATCTTACCATGAACCATAGAAATGAGATGCGATATCGCGTTTTAAGTATCATAAGAACTCCATTGCTACGATACGTAGACATCTGCAAACGCTATTTCCTTGCATGGAAGTGTCGCATTTACATTCACTTGAAGTGTAGACGAGGAATACATAACACTTCGCAAATCATATAATATCTTACCATGTAACATAGAAATGAGATGCGATATCGCGTTTTAAGAATCATATGAACTCTATTGCTACGATACGTAGACACCTGCAAACGCTATTCCCTAGCGAGGAAGTGTCGCATTTACATTCATTTGAATCGTAGACGAGGAATGCATAACACTTCGCAATGAATATTATATCTTATCATGAAACATAGATATGAGATGCAATATCTCGTTTTAAGAAGCTTTTGAACTCTATTGCTTCGATACGTAGACATCAGCAAACGCTATTTCCTTGCAAGGAAGTGTCGCATTTACGTTCATTGGACCGTAGACGAGGAATGCATAACACTTCGCAATGAATATTATATCTTATCATGAAACATAGATATGAGATGCAATATCTCGATTTAAGAAGCATTTGAACTCTATTGCTTCGATACGTAGACATCTACAAACGCTGTTTCCTTGCAAGGAAGTGTCGCATTTACATTCATTTGAAGTGCAGACGAGGAATACATGACACTTCGCAAATCATATTATATCTTACCATGAAACATAGAAATGAGATGTGATATCGCGTTTTAAGAAGCATTAGAAATCAATTGCTACGATACGTAGACATCTGCAAACGCTATTTCTTTGCAAGGAAGTGTCGCATTTACATTCATTTGAATCGTAGACGAGGAATACATAGCACTTCGCAAATCATATTATATCTTACCATGAAACATAGAAATGAGATGCGATATCGCGTTTTCAGAAGCATTAGAAATCTATTGCTACGATACCTAGACATCTGCAGACGCTATTTCCTAGCAAGGAAGTGTCGCATTTACGTTCATTTGAAGTGTAGACGAGGAATACATAACACTTCGCAAATGATATTATATCTTACCATAAAACATAGAAATGAGATGCGAAATCACGTTTTAAGAAGCATTAGAAATCTATTGCTACGATACCTAGACATCTGCAGACGCTACTTCCTAGCAAGGAAGTGACAAATTTACAATCACTTGAAGTGTAGACGAGGAATATATAACACTTCGTAAATCATATTATATCTTACCATGAAACATAGAAATGAGATGCGATATCGCGCGTTTTAAGAAGCATTAGAAATCTATTGCTACGATACGTAGACATCTGCAAACGCTATTTCCTAGCGAGGAAGTGACAAATTTACAATCACTTGAAGTGTAGACGAGGAATATATAACACTTCGTAAATCATATTATATCTTACCATGAAACATAGAAATGAGATGCGATATCGCGCGTTTTAAGAAGCATTAGAAATCTATTGCTACGATACGTAGACATCTGCAAACGCTATTTCCTAGCGAGGAAGTGTCGCATTCACATTCATTTGAAGTGTAGACGAGGAATACATATCACTTGGCAAATCATATTATATCTTACCATGAAACATAGAAATGAGATGCGATATCGCGTTTTAAGAATCATAAGAACTCTATTGCTACGATACGTAGACAACTGCGAACGCTATTTCCTTGCAAGGAAGTGTCGCATTTACATTGATTTGAAGTGTAGACGAGGAACACATGACTCTTCGCAAATCATATTATATCTTACCATGAAACATAGAAATGAGATGCGATATCGCGTTTTAAGAAGCATTAGAAATCTATTGCTACGATACCTAGACATCTGCAGACGCTACTTCCTAGCAAGGATGTGACAAATTTACAATCACTTGAAGTGTAGACGAGGAATATATAACTCTTCGTAAATCATATTATATCTTACCATGAAACATAGAAATGAGATGCGATATCGCGCGTTTTAAGAAGCATTAGAAATCTATTGCTACGATACGTAGACATCTGCAAACGCTATTTCCTAGCGAGGAAGTGACAAATTTACAATCACTTGAAGTGTAGACGAGGAATATATAACACTTCGTAAATCATATTATATCTTACCATGAAACATAGAAATGAGATGCGATATCGCGCGTTTTAAGAAGCATTAGAAATCTATTGCTACGATACGTAGACATCTGCAAACGCTATTTCCTAGCGAGGAAGTGTCGCATTCACATTCATTTGAAGTGTAGACGAGGAATACATATCACTTCGCAAATCATATTATATCTTACCATGAAACATAGAAATGAGATGCGATATCGCGTTTTAAGAATCATAAGAACCCTATTGCTACGATACGTAGACATCTGCAAACGCTATTTCCTTGCAAGGAAGTGTCGCATTTACATTCATTTGAATCGTAGACGAGGAATGCATAAGACTTCGCAATGAATATTATATCTTATCATGAAAGATAGATATGAGATGCTATATCTCGTTTTAAGAATCATAAGAACTCTATTGCTACGATACGTAGACAACTGCGAACGCTATTTCCTTGCAAGGAAGTGTCGCATTTACATTGATTTGAAGTGTAGACGAGGAATACATGACTCTTCGCAAATCCTATTATATCTTACCATGAAACATAGAAATGAGATGCGATATCGCGTTTTAAGAAGCATTAGAAATCTATTGCTACGATACCTAGACATCTGCAGACGCTACTTCCTAGCAAGGAAGTGACAAATTTACAATCACTTGAAGTGTAGACGAGGAATATATAATACTTCGTAAATCATATTATATCTTACCATGAAACATAGAAATGAGATGCGATATCGCGCGTTTTAAGAAGCATTAGAAATCTATTGCTACGATACGTAGACATCTGCAAACGCTATTTCCTAGCGAGGAAGTGACAAATTTACAATCACTTGAAGTGTAGACGAGGAATATATAACACTTCGTAAATCATATTGTATCTTACCATGAAACATAGAAATGAGATGCGATATCGCGTATTAAGAAGCATTAGAAATCTATTGCTACGATACCTAGACATCTGCAGACGCTACTTCCTAGCAAGGAAGTGACAAATTTACAATCACTTGAAGTGTAGACGAGGAATATATAACACTTCGTAAATCATATTATATCTTACCATGAAACATAGAAATGAGATGCGATATCGCGCGTTTTAAGAAGCATTAGAAATCTATTGCTACGATACGTAGACATCTGCAAACGCTATTTCCTAGCGAGGAAGTGTCGCATTCACATTCATTTGAAGTGTAGACGAGGAATACATATCACTTGGCAAATCATATTATATCTTACCATGAAACATAGAAATGAGATGCGATATCGCGTTTTAAGAATCATAAGAACTCTATTGCTACGATACGTAGACAACTGCGAACGCTATTTCCTTGCAAGGAAGTGTCGCATTTACATTGATTTGAAGTGTAGACGAGGAACACATGACTCTTCGCAAATCATATTATATCTTACCATGAAACATAGAAATGAGATGCGATATCGCGTTTTAAGAAGCATTAGAAATCTATTGCTACGATACCTAGACATCTGCAGACGCTACTTCCTAGCAAGGATGTGACAAATTTACAATCACTTGAAGTGTAGACGAGGAATATATAACTCTTCGTAAATCATATTATATCTTACCATGAAACATAGAAATGAGATGCGATATCGCGCGTTTTAAGAAGCATTAGAAATCTATTGCTACGATACGTAGACATCTGCAAACGCTATTTCCTAGCGAGGAAGTGACAAATTTACAATCACTTGAAGTGTAGACGAGGAATATATAACACTTCGTAAATCATATTATATCTTACCATGAAACATAGAAATGAGATGCGATATCGCGCGTTTTAAGAAGCATTAGAAATCTATTGCTACGATACGTAGACATCTGCAAACGCTATTTCCTAGCGAGGAAGTGTCGCATTGACATTCATTTGAAGTGTAGACGAGGAATACATTTCACTTCGCAAATCATATTATATCTTACCATGAAACATAGAAATGAGATGCGATATCGCGTTTTAAGAATCATAAGAACCCTATTGCTACGATACGTAGACATCTGCAAACGCTATTTCCTTGCAAGGAAGTGTCGCATTTACATTCATTTGAATCGTAGACGAGGGATGCATAAGACTTCGCAATGAATATTATATCTTATCATGAAAGATAGATATGAGATGCTATATCTCGTTTTAAGAATCATAAGAACTCTATTGCTACGATACGTAGACAACTGCAAACGCTATTTCCTTGCAAGGAAGTGTCGCATTTACATTGATTTGAAGTGTAGACGAGGAATACATGACTCTTCGCAAATCATATTATATCTTACCATGAAACATAGAAATGAGATGCGATATCGCGTTTTAAGAAGCATTAGAAATCTATTGCTACGATACCTAGACATCTGCAAACGCAATTTCCTAGCGAGGAAGTGCCGCATTCACATTCCTTTGAAGTGTAGACGAGGAATACATAACACTTCACAAATCATATTATATCTTACCATGAAACATAGAAATGAGATGCGATATCGCGTTTTAAGAAGCATTAGAAATCTATTGCTACGATACCTAGACATCTGCAGACGCTATTTCCTACCAAGGAAGTGACAAATTTACATTCATTTGAAGTGTAGACGAGGAATACATAACAGTTCGCAAACCATATAATATCTTACCATGAAACATAGAAATGAGATGCGATATCGCGTATTAAGAAGCATTAGAAATCTATTGCTACGATACCTAGAAATCTGCAGACGCTATTTCCTAGCAAGGAAGTGTCGCATTTACGTTCATTTGAAGTGTAGACGAGGAATACATAACACTTCGCAAATGATATTATATCTTACCATGAAACATAGAAATGAGATGCGATATCGCGTATTAAGAAGCATTAGAAATCTATTGCTACGATACCTAGACATCTGCAGACGCTATTTCCTAGCAAGGAAGTGTCGCATTTACATTGATTTGAAGTGTAGTCGAGGAATACATGACTCTTCGCAAATCATATTATATCTTACCATGAAACATAGAAATGAGATGCGATATCGCGTTTTAAGAAGCATTAGAAATCTATTGCTACGATACGTAGACATCTGCAAACGCAATTTCCTAGCGAGGAAGTGCCGCATTCACATTCCTTTGAAGTGTAGACGAGGAATACATAACACTTCACAAATCATATTATATCTTACCATGAAACATAGAAATGAGATGCGATATCGCGTTTTAAGAAGCATTAGAAATCTATTGCTACGATACCTAGACATCTGCAGACGCTATTTCCTACCAAGGAAGTGACAAATTTACATTCATTTGAAGTGTAGACGAGGAATACATAACACTTCGCAAACCATATAATATCTTACCATGAAACATAGAAATGAGATGCGATATCGCGTATTAAGAAGCATTAGAAATCTATTGCTACGATACCTAGACATCTGCAGACGCTATTTCCTAGCAAGGAAGTGTCGCATTTACGTTCATTTGAAGTGTAGACGAGGAATACATAACACTTCGCAAATGATATTATATCTTACCATAAAACATAGAAATGAGATGCGATATCACGTTTTAAGAATCATATGAACTCTATTGCTACGATACGTAGACACCTGCAAACGCTATTCCCTAGCGAGGAAGTGTCGCATTTACATTCATTTGAATCGTAGACGAGGAATGCATAACACTTCGCAATGAATATTATATCTTATCATGAAACATAGATATGAGATGCAATATCTCGTTTTAAGAAGCTTTTGAACTCTATTGCTTCGATACGTAGACATCAGCAAACGCTATTTCCTTGCAAGGAAGTGTCGCATTTACGTTCATTGGATCGTAGACGAGGAATGCATAACACTTCGCAATGAATATTATATCTTATCATGAAACATAGATATGAGATGCAATATCTCGATTTAAGAAGCATTTGAACTCTATTGCTTCGATACGTAGACATCTACAAACGCTATTTCCTTGCAAGGAAGTGTCGCATTTACATTCATTTGAAGTGCAGACGGGGAATACATGACACTTCGCAAATCATATTATATCTTACCATGAAACATAGAAATGAGATGTGATATCGCGTTTTAAGAAGCATTAGAAATCAATTGCTACGATACGTAGACATCTGCAAACGCTATTTCTTTGCAAGGAAGTGTCGCATTTACATTCATTTGAATCGTAGACGAGAAATACATAGCACTTCGCAAATCATATTATATCTTACCATGAAACATAGAAATGAGATGCGATATCGCGTTTTAAGAAGCATTAGAAATCTATTGCTACGATACGTAGACATCCGCAAACGCTATTTCCTAGCGAGGAAGTGTCGCATTCACATTCCTTTGAAGAGTAGACGAGGAATACATAACACTTCGCAAATCATATTGTATCTTACCATGAAACATAGATATGAGATGCTATATCTCGTTTTAAGAATCATAAGAACTCTATTGCTACGATACGTAGACAACTGCGAACGCTATTTCCCTGCAAGGAAGTGTCGCATTTACATTGATTTGAAGTGTAGACGAGGAATACATGACTCTTCGCAAATCATATTATATCTTACCATGAAACATAGAAATGAGATGCGATATCGCGTTTTAAGAAGCATTAGAAATCTATTGCTACGATACCTAGACATCTGCAGACGCTACTTCCTAGCAAGGAAGTGACAAATTTACAATCACTTGAAGTGTAGACGAGGAATATATAACACTTCGTAAATCATATTATATCTTACCATGAAACATAGAAATGAGATGCGATATCGCGCGTTTTAAGAAGCATTAGAAATCTATTGCTACGATACGTAGACATCTGCAAACGCTATTTCCTAGCGAGGAAGTGACAAATTTACAATCACTTGAAGTGTAGACGAGGAATATATAACACTTCGCAAATCATATTATATCTTACCATGAAACATAGAAATGAGATGCGATATCGCGTTTTAAGAATCATAAGAACCCTATTGCTACGATACGTAGACATCTGCAAACGCTATTTCCTCGCAAGGAAGTGTCGCATTTACATTCATTTGAATCGTAGACGAGGAATGCATAAGACTTCGCAATGAATATTATATCTTATCATGAAAGATAGATATGAGATGCTATATCTCGTTTTAAGAATCATAAGAACTCTACTGCTACTATACGTAGACAACTGCGAACGCTATTTCCTTGCAAGGAAGTGTCGCATTTACATTGATTTGAAGTGTAGACGAGGAATACATGACTCTTCGCAAATCATATTATATCTTACCATGAAACATAGAAATGAGATGCGATATCGCGTTTTAAGAAGCATTAGAAATCTATTGCTACGATACCTAGACATCTGCAGACGCTACTTCCTAGCAAGGAAGTGACAAATTTACAATCACTTGAAGTGTAGACGAGGAATATATAACACTTCGTAAATCATATTATATCTTACCATGAAACATAGAAATGAGATGCGTTATCGCGCGTTTTAAGAAGCATTAGAAATCTATTGCTACGATACGTAGACATCTGCAAACGCTATTTCCTAGCGAGGAAGTGACAAATTTACAATCACTTGAAGTGTAGACGAGGAATATATAACACTTCGTAAATCATATTATATCTTACCATGAAACATAGAAATGAGATGCGATATCGCGCGTTTTAAGAAGCATTAGAAATCTATTGCTACGATACGTAGACATCTGCAAACGCTATTTCCTAGCGAGGAAGTGTCGCATTCACATTCATTTGAAGTGTAGACGAGGAATACATATCACTTCGCAAATCATATTATATCTTACCATGAAACATAGAAATGAGATGCGATATCGCGTTTTAAGAATCATAAGAACCCCATTGCTACGATACGTAGACATCTGCAAACGCTATTTCCTTGCAAGGAAGTGTCGCATTTACATTCATTTGAATCGTAGACGAGGAATGCATAAGACTTCGCAATGAATATTATATCTTATCATGAAAGATAGATATGAGATGCTATATCTCGTTTTAAGAATCATAAGAACTCTATTGCTACGATACGTAGACAACTGCAAACGCCATTTCCTTGCAAGGAAGTGTCGCATTTACATTGATTTGAAGTGTAGACGAGGAATACATGACTCTTCGCAAATCATATTATATCTTACCATGAAACATAGAAATGAGATGCGATATCGCGTTTTAAGAAGCATTAGAAATCTATTGCTACGATACGTAGACATCTGCAAAGCGCAATTTCCTAGCGAGGAAGTGCCGCATTCACATTCCTTTGAAGTGTAGACGAGGAATACATAACACTTCACAGATCATATTATATCTTACCATGAAACATAGAAATGGGATGCGATATCGCGTTTTAAGAATCATATGAACTCTATTGCTACGATACGTAGACACCTGCAAACGCTATTCCCTAGCGAGGAAGTGTCGCATTTACATTCATTTGAATCGTAGACGAGGAATGCATAACACTTCGCAATGAATATTATATCTTATCATGAAACATAGATATGAGATGCAATATCTCGTTTTAAGAAGCATTTGAACTCTATTGCTTCGATACGTAGACATCTACAAACGCTATTTCCTTGCAAGGAAGTGTCGCATTTACATTCATTTGAAGTGCAGACGAGGAATACATGACACTTCGCAAATCATATTATATCTTACCACGAAACATAGAAATGAGATGTGATATCGCGTTTTAAGAAGAATTAGAAATCAATTGCTACGATACGTAGACATCTGCAAACGCTATTTCTTTGCAAGGAAGTGTCGCATTTACATTCATTTGAATCGTAGACGAGGAATACATAGCACTTCGCAAATCATATTATATCTTACCATGAAACATAGAAATGAGATGCGATATCGCGTTTTAAGAAGCATTAGAAACCTATTGCTACGATACGTAGACATCCCCAAACGCTATTTCCTAGCGAGGAAGTGTCGCATTCACATTCCTTTGAAGAGTAGACGAGGAATACATAACACTTCGCAAATCATATTGTATCTTACCATGAAACATAGAAATGAGATGCGATATCGCGTTTTAAGAAGCATTAGAAATCTATTACTACGATACGTAGACATCTGCAAACGCTATTTCCTAGCGAGGAAGTTTCGCATTCACATTCCTTTGAAGTGTAGACGAGGAATACATAACACTTCGCAAATCATATTATATCTTACCATGAAACATAGAAATGAGATGCGATATCGCGTTTTAAGAAGCATTAGAAATCTATTGCTACGATACCTAGACATCTGCAGACGCTACTTCCTAGCAAGGAAGTGACAAATTTACAATAACTTGAAGTGTAGACGAGGAATATATAACACTTCGTAAATCATATTATATCTTACCATGAAACAGAAATGAGATGCGATATCGCGCGTTTTAAGAAGCATTAGAAATCTATTGCTACGATACGTAGACATCTGCAAACGCTATTTCCTAGCGAGGAAGTGTCGCATTCACATTCATTTGAAGTGTAGACGAGGAATACATATCACTTCGCAAATCATATTATATCTTACCATGAAACATAGAAATGAGATGCGATATCGCGTTTTAAGAATCATAAGAACCCTATTGCTACGATACGTAGACATCTGCAAACGCCATTTCCTTGAAGGAAGTGTCGCATTTACATTCATTTGAATCGTAGACGAGGAATGCATAAGACTTCGCAATGAATATTATATCTTATCATGAAAGATAGATATGAGATGCTATATCTCGTTTTAAGAAGCATTTGAACTCTATTGCTACGATACATAGACATCTGCAGACGCTATTTCCTAGCAAGGAAGTGCCGCATTTACATTCATTTGAAGTGTAGACGTGGAATACATGACACTTGGCAAATCATGTTATATCTTACCATGAAACATAGAAATGAGATGTGATATCGCGTTTTAAGAAGAATTAGAAATCAATTGCTACGATACGTAGACATCTGCAAACGCTATTTCTTTGCAAGGAAGTGTCGCATTTACATTCATTTGAATCGTAGACGAGGAATACATAGCACTTCGCAAATCATATTATATCTTACCATGAAACATAGAAATGAGATGCGATATCGCGTTTTAAGAAGCATTAGAAATCTATTGCTACGATACGTAGACATCTGCAAACGCTATTTCCTATCGAGGAAGTGTCGCATTCACATTCCTTTGAAGTGTAGACGAGGAATACATAACACTTCGCAAATCATATTATATCTTACCATGAAACATAGAAATGAGATGCAATATCGCGTTTTAAGAATCATAAGAACTCTATTGCTACGATACGTAGACATCTGCAACGCTATTTCCTAGCGAGGAAGTGTCGCATTCACATTCCTTTGAAGTGTAGACGAGGAATACATAACACTTCGCAAATGATATTACATCTTACCATGAAACATAGAAATGAGATGCAATATCGCGTTTTAAGAATCATAAGAACTCTATTGCTACGATACGTAGACATCTGCAGACGCTATTTCCTCGCAAGGAAGAGTCACATTTACATTCATTTGAAGTGTAGACGAGGAATACATGACACTTCGCAAATCATATTATATCTTACCATGAAACATAGAAATGAGTTGCGATATCGCGTTTTAAGGAGCATTAGAAATCTATTGCTACGATACCTAGACATCTGCAGACGCTACTTCCTAGCAAGGAAGTGACAAATTTACAATCATTTGAAGTGTGGACGAGGAATGCATAACACTTCGCAATGAATATTATACCTTATCATGAACCGTAGATATGAGATGCAATATCTCGTTTTAAGAAGCTTTTGAACTCTATTGCTTCGATACGTAGACATCTGCAAACGCTATTTCCTTGCAAGGAAGTGTCGCATTTACGATCATTTGAATCGTAGACGAGGAATGCATAACACTTCGCAATGAATATTATATCTTATCACGAAACATGGATATGAGATGCAATATCTCGATTTAAGAAGCATTTGAACTCTATTGCTTCGATACGTAGACATCTGCAAACGCTATTTCCTTGCAAGGAAGTGTCGCATTTACATTCATTTGAAGTGCAGACGAGGAATACATGACACTTCGCAGATCATATTATATCTTACCATGAAACATAGAAATGAGATGTGATATCGCGTTTTAAGAAGCATTAGAAATCTATTGCTACGATACGTAGACATCTGCAAACGCTATTTCTTTGCAAGGAAGTGTCGCATTTACATCCATTTGAATCGTAGACGAGGAATGCATAACACTTCGCAATGAATATTATATCTTATCACGAAACATAGATATGAGATGCAATATCTCGATTTAAGAAGCATTTGAACTCTATTGCTTCGATACGTAGACATCTGGAAACGCTATTTCCTTGCAAGGAAGTGTCGCATTTACATTCATTTGAAGTGCAGACGAGGAATACATGACACTTCGCAGATCATATTATATCTTACCATGAAACATAGAAATGAGATGTGATATCGCGTTTTAAGAAGCATTAGAAATCTATTGCTACGATACGTAAACATCTGCAAACGCTATTTCTTTGCAAGGAAGTGTCGCATTTACATCCATTTGAATCGTAGACGAGGAATACATAACACTTCGCAAATCATATTATATCTTACCATGAAACATAGAAATGCGACGCGATATCGCGTTTTAAGAAGCATTAGAACTCTATCGTTACGATACCTAGACATCTCCAGACGCTATTTCCTAGCAAGGAAGTGTCGCGTTTACATTCATTTGAAGTGTAGACGAGGAATACATAACACTTCGCAAATGATATTATATCTTACCATAAAACATAGAAATGAGATGCGATATCGCGTTTCAAGAATCATAAGAACACTATTGCTACGATACGTAGGCATCTGCAAACGCTATTTCCTAGCGAGGAAATGTCTCATTCACATTCATTTGAAGTGTAGGCGAGGAATACATAACACTTCGCAAATCATATTATATCTTACCATGAAACATAGAAATGAGACGCGATATCGCGTTTTAAGAATCGTAAGAACTATATTGCTACGATACGTAGACAACTGCAAACGCTATTTCCTTGCAAGGAAGTGTCGCATTTACATTCATTTGAAGTGTAGACGAGGAATACATGACACTTCGCAAATCATATTATATCTTACCATGAAACATAGAAATGAGATGCGATATCGCGTTTATGTATCATATGAACTCTATTGCTACGATACGTAGACACCTGCAAACGCTATGCCCTAGCGAGGAAGTGTCGCATTTACATTCATTTGAATCGTAGACGAGGAATGCATAACACTTCGCAGTGAATATTATATCTTATCATGAAACATAGATATGAGATGCAATATCTCGTTTTAAGAAGCATTTGAACTCTATTGCTTCGATACGTAGACATCTGCAAACGCTATTTCCTTGCAAGGAAGTGTCGCATTTACATTCATTTGAAGTGTAGACGAGGAATTCATAACACTTCGCAATGAATATTATATCTTATCATGAAACATAGATATGAGATGCAATATCTCGTTTTAAGAAGCATTTGAACTCTATTGCTACGATACCTAGACATCTGCAGACGCTATTTCCTAGCAAGGAAGTGTCGCATTTACATTCATTTGAAGTGTAGACGAGGAATACATGACACTTCGCAAATCATATTATATCTTACCATGAAACATAGAAATGAGATGCGATATCGCGTTTTAAGAAGCATTAGAAATCTATTGTTACGATACGTAGACATCTGCAAACGCTATTTCCTAGCGAGGAAGTGTCGCATTTACATTCATTTGAAGTGTAGACGAGGAATACATAACACTTCGCAAATCATATTATATCTTACCATGAAACATAGAAATGAGATGCTATATCGCGTCTTAAGAAGCATTAGAAATCTATTGCTACGATACGTAGACATCTGCAAACGCTATTTCCTTGCTAGGAAGTGTCGCATTCACATTCATTTGAAGTGTAGACGAGGAATACATAACACTTCGCAAATCATATTATATCTTACCATAAAACATAGAAATGAGATGCGATATCGCGTTTTTAGAATCATAAGAACACTATTGCTACGATACGTAGAAATCTGCAACCGCTGTTTCCTAGCGAGGAAGTGTCGCATTCACATTCCTTTGAAGTGTAGACGAGGAATACATAACACTTCGCAAATCGTATTATATCTTACCATGAAACATAGAAATGAGATGCGATATCGCGTTTTAAGAAGCATTAGAAATCTATTGCTACGATACGTAGACATCTGCAGACGCTATTTCCTCGCAAGGAAGTGTCGCATTTACATTCATTTGAAGTGTAGACGAGGAATACATGAAACTTCGCAAATCATATTATATCTTACCATGAAACATAGCAATGAGATGCGATATCGCGTTCTAAGAAGCATTAGAAATCTATTGCTACGATACGTAGACATCTGCAAACGCTATTTCTTTGCAAGGAAGTGTCGCATATACATTCATTTGAAGTGTAGACGAGGAATACATAACACTTCGCAATGAATATTATATCTTATCATGAAACATCGATATGAGATGCAATATCTCGTTTTATGAAGCATTTGAACTCTATTGCTACGATACCTCGACATCTGCAGACCCTATTTCCTAGCAAGGAAGTGTCGCATTTACATTTATTTGAAGTGTAGACGAGGAATGCATGACACTTCGCAAATCATATTATATCTTACCATGAAACATAGAAATGAGATGCGATATCGCGTTTTAAGAAGCATTAGAAATCTATTGTTACGATACGTAGACATCTGCAAACGCTATTTCCTAGCGAGGAAATGTCGCATTCACATTCATTTGAAGTGTAGACGAGGAATACATAACACTTCGCAAATCATATTATATCTTACCACAAAACATAGAAATGAGATGCGATATCGCGTTTTAAGAATCATAAGAACACTATTGCTACGATACGTAGACATCTGCAAACGCTATTTCCTAGCGAGGAAATGTCGCATTCACATTCATTTGAAGTGTAGACGAGGAATACATAACACTTCGCAAATCATATTATATCTTACCATGAAACATAGAAATGAGATGCGATATCGCGTTTTAAGAATCATAAGAACTCTATTGCTACGATACGTAGACATCTGCAAGCGCTATTTCCTAGCGAGGAAGTGTCGCATTCACATTCCTTTGAAGTGTAGACGAGGAATACATAACACATCGCAAATCATATTATATCTTACCATGAAACATAGAAATGAGATGCAATATCGCGTTTTAAGAATCATAAGAACACTATTGCTACGATACGTAGACATCTGCAGACGCTATTTCCTCGCAAGGAAGAGTCGCATTTACATTCATTTGAAGTGTAGACGAGGAATACATGACACTTCGCAAATCATATTATATCATACCATGAAACATAGAAATGAGATGCGATATCGCGTTTTAAGAAGCATAAGAACTCTATTGCTACGATACGTAGACAACTGCAAACGCTATTTCCTTGCAAGGAAGTGTCGCATTTACGTTCATTTGAATCGTAGACGAGGAATGCATAACACTTCGCAATGATTATTATATCTTACCATGAAACATAGAAATGAGATGCGATATCGCATTCTAAGAAGCATTAGAAATCTATTGCTACGATACGTAGACATCTACAAACGCTATTTCCTTGCAAGGAAGTGTCGCATTTACATTCATTTGAAGTGCAAACGAGGAATACATGACACTTCGCAAATCATATTATATCTTACCATGAAACATAGAAATGAGATGTGATATAGCGTTTTAAAAAGCATTAGAAATCTATTGCTACGATACGTAGACATCTGCAAACGCTATTTCCTAGCGAGGAAGTGTCGCATTCACATTCCTTTGAAGTGTAGACGAGGAATACATAACACTTCGCAAATCATATTATATCTTACCATGAAACATAGAAATGAGATGCAATATCGCGTTTTAAGAATCATAAGAACTCTATTGCTACGATACGTAGACATCTGCAAGCGCTATTTCCTAGCGAGGAAGTGTCG
This sequence comes from Xylocopa sonorina, assembly GCF_050948175.1. Taxonomy (NCBI): domain Eukaryota; kingdom Metazoa; phylum Arthropoda; class Insecta; order Hymenoptera; family Apidae; genus Xylocopa; species Xylocopa sonorina. The sequence goes on along the minus strand of NW_027490883.1, from coordinate 19,944 downwards.
CATTCACATTCCTTTGAAGTGTAGACGAGGAATACATAACACTTCGCAAATCATATTATATCATACCATGAAACATAGAAATGAGATGCAATATCGCGTTTTAAGAATCATAAGAACTCTATTGCTACGATACGTAGACATTTGCAAACGCTATTCCCTAGCGAGGGAGTGTCGCATTTACATTCATTTGAATCGTAGACGAGGAATGCATAACACTTCGCAGTGAATATTATATCTTATCATGAAACATAGATATGAGATGCAATATCTCGTTTTAAGAAGCATTTGAACTCTATTGCTTCGATACGTAGACATCTGCAAACGCTATTTCCTTGCAAGGAAGTGTCGCATTTACATTCATTTGAAGTGTAGACAAGGAATACATAACACTTCGCAATGAATATTATATCTTATCATGAAACATAGATATGAGATGCAATATCTCGTTTTAAGAAGCATTTGAACTCTATTGCTTCGATACGTAGACATCTGGAAACGCTATTTCCTTGCAAGGAAGTGTCGCATTTACATTCATTTGAAGTGCAGACGAGGAATACATGACACTTCGCAGATCATATTATATCTTACCATGAAACATAGAAATGAGATGTGATATCGCGTTTTAAGAAGCATTAGAAATCTATTGCTACGATACGTAAACATCTGCAAACGCTATTTCTTTGCAAGGAAGTGTCGCATTTACATCCATTTGAATCGTAGACGAGGAATACATAACACTTCGCAAATCATATTATATCTTACCATGAAACATAGAAATGCGACGCGATATCGCGTTTTAAGAAGCATTAGAACTCTATCGTTACGATACCTAGACATCTCCAGACGCTATTTCCTAGCAAGGAAGTGTCGCGTTTACATTCATTTGAAGTGTAGACGAGGAATACATAACACTTCGCAAATGATATTATATCTTACCATAAAACATAGAAATGAGATGCGATATCGCGTTTCAAGAATCATAAGAACACTATTGCTACGATACGTAGGCATCTGCAAACGCTATTTCCTAGCGAGGAAATGTCTCATTCACATTCATTTGAAGTGTAGGCGAGGAATACATAACACTTCGCAAATCATATTATATCTTACCATGAAACATAGAAATGAGACGCGATATCGCGTTTTAAGAATCGTAAGAACTATATTGCTACGATACGTAGACAACTGCAAACGCTATTTCCTTGCAAGGAAGTGTCGCATTTACATTCATTTGAAGTGTAGACGAGGAATACATGACACTTCGCAAATCATATTATATCTTACCATGAAACATAGAAATGAGATGCGATATCGCGTTTATGTATCATATGAACTCTATTGCTACGATACGTAGACACCTGCAAACGCTATGCCCTAGCGAGGAAGTGTCGCATTTACATTCATTTGAATCGTAGACGAGGAATGCATAACACTTCGCAGTGAATATTATATCTTATCATGAAACATAGATATGAGATGCAATATCTCGTTTTAAGAAGCATTTGAACTCTATTGCTTCGATACGTAGACATCTGCAAACGCTATTTCCTTGCAAGGAAGTGTCGCATTTACATTCATTTGAAGTGTAGACGAGGAATTCATAACACTTCGCAATGAATATTATATCTTATCATGAAACATAGATATGAGATGCAATATCTCGTTTTAAGAAGCATTTGAACTCTATTGCTACGATACCTAGACATCTGCAGACGCTATTTCCTAGCAAGGAAGTGTCGCATTTACATTCATTTGAAGTGTAGACGAGGAATACATGACACTTCGCAAATCATATTATATCTTACCATGAAACATAGAAATGAGATGCGATATCGCGTTTTAAGAAGCATTAGAAATCTATTGTTACGATACGTAGACATCTGCAAACGCTATTTCCTAGCGAGGAAGTGTCGCATTTACATTCATTTGAAGTGTAGACGAGGAATACATAACACTTCGCAAATCATATTATATCTTACCATGAAACATAGAAATGAGATGCTATATCGCGTCTTAAGAAGCATTAGAAATCTATTGCTACGATACGTAGACATCTGCAAACGCTATTTCCTTGCTAGGAAGTGTCGCATTCACATTCATTTGAAGTGTAGACGAGGAATACATAACACTTCGCAAATCATATTATATCTTACCATAAAACATAGAAATGAGATGCGATATCGCGTTTTTAGAATCATAAGAACACTATTGCTACGATACGTAGAAATCTGCAACCGCTGTTTCCTAGCGAGGAAGTGTCGCATTCACATTCCTTTGAAGTGTAGACGAGGAATACATAACACTTCGCAAATCGTATTATATCTTACCATGAAACATAGAAATGAGATGCGATATCGCGTTTTAAGAAGCATTAGAAATCTATTGCTACGATACGTAGACATCTGCAGACGCTATTTCCTCGCAAGGAAGTGTCGCATTTACATTCATTTGAAGTGTAGACGAGGAATACATGAAACTTCGCAAATCATATTATATCTTACCATGAAACATAGCAATGAGATGCGATATCGCGTTCTAAGAAGCATTAGAAATCTATTGCTACGATACGTAGACATCTGCAAACGCTATTTCTTTGCAAGGAAGTGTCGCATATACATTCATTTGAAGTGTAGACGAGGAATACATAACACTTCGCAATGAATATTATATCTTATCATGAAACATCGATATGAGATGCAATATCTCGTTTTATGAAGCATTTGAACTCTATTGCTACGATACCTCGACATCTGCAGACCCTATTTCCTAGCAAGGAAGTGTCGCATTTACATTTATTTGAAGTGTAGACGAGGAATACATGACACTTCGCAAATCATATTATATCTTACCATGAAACATAGAAATGAGATGCGATATCGCGTTTTAAGAAGCATTAGAAATCTATTGTTACGATACGTAGACATCTGCAAACGCTATTTCCTAGCGAGGAAATGTCGCATTCACATTCATTTGAAGTGTAGACGAGGAATACATAACACTTCGCAAATCATATTATATCTTACCACAAAACATAGAAATGAGATGCGATATCGCGTTTTAAGAATCATAAGAACACTATTGCTACGATACGTAGACATCTGCAAACGCTATTTCCTAGCGAGGAAATGTCGCATTCACATTCATTTGAAGTGTAGACGAGGAATACATAACACTTCGCAAATCATATTATATCTTACCATGAAACATAGAAATGAGATGCGATATCGCGTTTTAAGAATCATAAGAACTCTATTGCTACGATACGTAGACATCTGCAAGCGCTATTTCCTAGCGAGGAAGTGTCGCATTCACATTCCTTTGAAGTGTAGACGAGGAATACATAACACATCGCAAATCATATTATATCTTACCATGAAACATAGAAATGAGATGCAATATCGCGTTTTAAGAATCATAAGAACACTATTGCTACGATACGTAGACATCTGCAGACGCTATTTCCTCGCAAGGAAGAGTCGCATTTACATTCATTTGAAGTGTAGACGAGGAATACATGACACTTCGCAAATCATATTATATCATACCATGAAACATAGAAATGAGATGCGATATCGCGTTTTAAGAAGCATAAGAACTCTATTGCTACGATACGTAGACAACTGCAAACGCTATTTCCTTGCAAGGAAGTGTCGCATTTACGTTCATTTGAATCGTAGACGAGGAATGCATAACACTTCGCAATGATTATTATATCTTACCATGAAACATAGAAATGAGATGCGATATCGCGTTCTAAGAAGCATTAGAAATCTATTGCTACGATACGTAGACATCTACAAACGCTATTTCCTTGCAAGGAAGTGTCGCATTTACATTCATTTGAAGTGCAAACGAGGAATACATGACACTTCGCAAATCATATTATATCTTACCATGAAACATAGAAATGAGATGTGATATAGCGTTTTAAAAAGCATTGGAAATCTATTGCTACGATACGTAGACATCTGCAAACGCTATTTCCTAGCGAGGAAGTGTCGCATTCACATTCCTTTGAAGTGTAGACGAGGAATACATAACACTTCGCAAATCATATTATATCTTACCATGAAACATAGAAATGAGATGCAATATCGCGTTTTAAGAATCATAAGAACTCTATTGCTACGATACGTAGACATCTGCAAGCGCTATTTCCTAGCGAGGAAGTGTCGCATTCACATTCCTTTGAAGTGTAGACGAGGAATACATAACACTTCGCAAATCATATTATATCATACCATGAAACATAGAAATGAGATGCAATATCGCGTTTTAAGAATCATAAGAACTCTATTGCTACGATACGTAGACATTTGCAAACGCTATTCCCTAGCGAGGGAGTGTCGCATTTACATTCATTTGAATCGTAGACGAGGAATGCATAACACTTCGCAGTGAATATTATATCTTATCATGAAACATAGATATGAGATGCAATATCTCGTTTTAAGAAGCATTTGAACTCTATTGCTTCGATACGTAGACATCTGCAAACGCTATTTCCTTGCAAGGAAGTGTCGCATTTACATTCATTTGAAGTGTAGACAAGGAATACATAACACTTCGCAATGAATATTATATCTTATCATGAAACATAGATATGAGATGCAATATCTCGTTTTAAGAAGCATTTGAACTCTATTGCTACGATACCTAGACATCTGCAGACGCTATTTCCTAGCAAGGAAGTGTCGCATTTACATTCATTTGAAGTGTAGACGAGGAATACATGACACTTCGCAAATCATATTATATCTTACCATGAAACATAGAAATGAGATGCAATATCGCGTTTTAAGAATCATAAGAACACTATTGCTACGATACGTAGACATCTGCAGACGCTATTTCCTCGCAAGGAAGAGTCGCATTTACATTCATTTGAAGTGTAGACGAGGAATACATGACACTTCGCAAATCATATTATATCATACCATGAAACATAGAAATGAGATGCGATATCGCGTTTTAAGAAGCATAAGAACTCTATTGCTACGATACGTAGACAACTGCAAACGCTATTTCCTTGCAAGGAAGTGTCGCATTTACGTTCACTTGAATCGTAGACGAGGAATGCATAACACTTCGCAATGATTATTATATCTTATCATGAAACATAGATATGAGATGCAATATCTCGATTTAAGAAGCATTTGAACTCTATTGCTTCGATACTTAGACATCTACAAACGCTATTTCCTTGCAAGGAAGTGTCGCATTTACATTCATTTGAAGTGCAAACGAGGAATACATGACACTTCGCAAATCATATTATATCTTACCATGAAACATAGAAATGAGATGTGATATAGCGTTTTAAAAAGCATTAGAAATCTATTGCTACGATACGTAGACATCTGCAAACGCTATTTCCTAGCGAGGAAGTGTCGCATTCACATTCCTTTGAAGTGTAGACGAGGAATACATAACACTTCGCAAATCATATTATATCTTACCATGAAACATAGAAATGAGATGCAATATCGCGTTTTAAGAATCATAAGAACTCTATTGCTACGATACGTAGACATCTGCAAGCGCTATTTCCTAGCGAGGAAGTGTCGCATTCACATTCCTTTGAAGTGTAGACGAGGAATACATAACACTTCGCAAATCATATTATATCATACCATGAAACATAGAAATGAGATGCAATATCGCGTTTTAAGAATCATAAGAACTCTATTGCTACGATACGTAGACATTTGCAAACGCTATTCCCTAGCGAGGGAGTGTCGCATTTACATTCATTTGAATCGTAGACGAGGAATGCATAACACTTCGCAGTGAATATTATATCTTATCATGAAACATAGATATGAGATGCAATATCTCGTTTTAAGAAGCATTTGAACTCTATTGCTTCGATACGTAGACATCTGCAAACGCTATTTCCTTGCAAGGAAGTGTCGCATTTACATTCATTTGAAGTGTAGACAAGGAATACATAACACTTCGCAATGAATATTATATCTTATCATGAAACATAGATATGAGATGCAATATCTCGTTTTAAGAAGCATTTGAACTCTATTGCTACGATACCTAGACATCTGCAGACGCTATTTCCTAGCAAGGAAGTGTCGCATTTACATTCATTTGAAGTGTAGACGAGGAATACATGACACTTCGCAAATCATATTATATCTTACCATGAAACATAGAAATGAGATGCGATATCGCGTTTTAAGAAGCATTAGAAATCTATTGTTACGATACGTAGACATCTGCAAACGCTATTTCCTAGCGAGGAAGTGTCGCATTTACATTCATTTGAAGTGTAGACGAGGAATACATAACACTTCGCAAATCATATTATATCTTACCATGAAACATAGAAATGAGATGCTATATCGCGTCTTAAGAAGCATTAGAAATCTATTGCTACGATACGTAGACATCTGCAAACGCTATTTTCTTGCTAGGAAGTGTCGCATTCACATTCATTTGAAGTGTAGACGAGGAATACATAACACTTCGCAAATCATATTATATCTTACCATAAAACATAGAAATGAGATGCGATATCGCGTTTTTGGAATCATAAGAACACTATTGCTACGATACGTAGAAATCTGCAAGCGCTGTTTCCTAGCGAGGAAGTGTCGCATTCACATTCCTTTGAAGTGTAGACGAGGAATACATAACACTTCGCAAATCGTATTATATCTTACCATGAAACATAGAAATGAGATGCGATATCGCGTTTTAAGAAGCATTAGAAATCTATTGCTACGATACGTAGACATCTGCAGACGCTATTTCCTCGCAAGGAAGTGTCGCATTTACATTCATTTGAAGTGTAGACGAGGAATACGTGAAACTTCGCAAATCATATTATATCTTACCATGAAACATAGAAATGAGATGCGATATCGCGTTCTAAGAAGCATTAGAAATCTATTGCTACGATACGTAGACATCTGCAAACGCTATTTCTTTGCAAGGAAGTGTCGCATATACATTCATTTGAAGTGTAGACGAGGAATACATAACACTTCGCAATGAATATTATATCTTATCATGAAACATCGATATGAGATGCAATATCTCGTTTTATGAAGCATTTGAACTCTATTGCTACGATACCTCAACATCTGCAGACCCTATTTCCTAGCAAGGAAGTGTCGCATTTACATTTATTTGAAGTGTAGACGAGGAATACATGACACTTCGCAAATCATATTATATCTTACCATGAAACATAGAAATGAGATGCGATATCGCGTTTTAAGAAGCATTAGAAATCTATTGTTACGATACGTAGACATCTGCAAACGCTATTTCCTAGAGAGGAAGTGTCGCATTCACATTCCTTTGACGTGTAGACGAGGAATACATAACACTTCGCAAATCATATTATATCTTACCATGAAACATAGAAATGAGATGCGATATCGCGTCTTAAGAAGCGTTAGAAATCTATTGCTACGATACGTAGACATCTGCAAACGCTATTTTCCTGCTAGGAAGTGTCGCATTTACATTCATTTGAAGCGTAGACGGGGAATACATGACACTTCGCAAATCATATTATATCTTACCATGAAACATAGAAATGAGATGCGATATCGCGTTTTAAGAAGCATTAGAAATCTATTGCTACGATACGTAGACATCTGCAAACGCTATTTCTTTGCAAGGAAGTGTCGCATTTACATTCATTTGAAGTGTAGACGAGGAATACATAACACTTCGCAAATCATATTATATCTTACCACAAAACATAGAAATGAGATGAGATATCGCGTTTTAAGAATCATAAGAACACTATTGCTACGATACGTAGACATCTGCAAACGCTATTTCCTAGCGGGGAAATGTCGCATTCACATTCATTTGAAGTGTAGACGAGGAATACATAACACTTCGCAAATCATATTATATCTTACCATGAAACATAGAAATGAGATGCGATATCGCGTTTTAAGAATCATAAGAACTCTATTGCTACGATACGTAGACATCTGCAAGCGCTATTTCCTAGCGAGGAAGTGTCGCATTCACATTCCTTTGAAGTGTAGACGCGGAATACATAACACATCGCAAATCATATTATATCTTACCATGAAACATAGAAATGAGATGCAATATCGCGTTTTAAGAATCATAAGAACACTATTGCTACGATACGTAGACATCTGCAGACGCTATTTCCTCGCAAGGAAGAGTCGCATTTACATTCATTTGAAGTGTAGACGAGGAATACATGACACTTCGCAAATCATATTATATCATACCATGAAACATAGAAATGAGATGCGATATCGCGTTTTAAGAAGCATAAGAACTCTATTGCTACGATACGTAGACAACTGCAAACGCTATTTCCTTGCAAGGAAGTGTCGCATTTACGTTCATTTGAATCGTAGACGAGGAATGCATAACACTTCGCAATGATTATTATATCTTATCATGAAACATAGATATGAGATGCAATATCTCGATTTAAGAAGCATTTGAACTCTATTGCTTCGATACTTAGACATCTACAAACGCTATTTCCTTGCAAGGAAGTGTCGCATTTACATTCATTTGAAGTGCAAACGAGGAATACATGACACTTCGCAAATCATATTATATCTTACCATGAAACATAGAAATGAGATGTGATATAGCGTTTTAAAAAGCATTAGAAATCTATTGCTACGATACGTAGACATCTGCAAACGCTATTTCCTAGCGAGGAAGTGTCGCATTCACATTCCTTTGAAGTGTAGACGAGGAATACATAACACTTCGCAAATCATATTATATCTTACCATGAAACATAGAAATGAGATGCAATATCGCGTTTTAAGAATCATAAGAACTCTATTGCTACGATACGTAGACATCTGCAAGCGCTATTTCCTAGCGAGGAAGTTTCGCATTCACATTCCTTTGAAGTGTAGACGAGGAATACATAACACTTCGCAAATCATATTATATCATACCATGAAACATAGAAATGAGATGCAATATCGCGTTTTAAGAATCATAAGAACTCTATTGCTACGATACGTAGACATTTGCAAACGCTATTTCCTAGCGAGGAAGTGTCGCATTCACATTCCTTTGAAGTGTAGACGAGGAATACATAACACTTCGCAAATCATATTATATCTTACCATGAAACATAGAAATGAGATGCGATATCGCGTTTTAAGAAGAATTAGAAATCAATTGTTACGATACGTAGACATCTGCAAACGCTATTTCCTAGCGAGGAAGTGTCGCATTCACATTCCTTTGAAGTGTAGAGGAGGAATACATAACACTTCGCAAATCATATTATATCTTACCATGAAACATAGAAATGAGATGCGATATCGCGTCTTAAGAAGCATTAGAAATCTATTGCTACGATACGTAGACATCTGCAAACGCTATTTCCTTGCTAGGAAGTGTCGCATTTACATTCATTTGAAGTGTAGACGAGGAATACATGACACTACGCAAATCATATTATATCTTACCATGAAACATAGAAATGAGATGCGATATAGCGTTTTAAGAAGCATTAGAAATCTATTGCTACGATACGTAGACATCTGCAGACGCTATTTCCTCGCAAGGAAGTGTCGCATTTACATACATTTGAAGTGTAGACGAGGAATACATGACACTTCGCAAATCATAATATATCTTACCATGAAACATAGAAATGAGATGCGATATCGCGTTTTAAGAAGCATTAGAAATCTATTGCTACGATACGTAGACATCTGCAAACGCTATTTCTTTGCAAGGAAGTGTCACATTTACATTCATTTGAAGTGTAGACGAGGAATACATAACACTTCGCAATGAATATTATATCTTATCATGAAACATAGATATGAGACGCAATATCTCGTTTTAAGAAGCATTTGAACTCTATTGCTACGATACCTAGACATCTGCAGACGCTATTTCCTAGCAAGGAAGTGTCGCATTTACATTCATTTGAAGTGTAGACGAGGAATACATGACACTTCGCAAATCATATTATATCTTACCATGAAACATAGAAATGAGATGCGATATCGCGTTTTAAGAAGCATTAGAAATCTATTGTTACGATACGTAGACATCTGCAAACGCTATTTCCTAGCGAGGAAGTGTCGCATTTACATTCATTTGATGTGTAGACGAGGAATACATAACACTTCGCAAATCATATTATATCTTACCATGAAACATAGAAATGAGATGCGATATCGCGTCTTAAGAAGCATTAGAAATCTATTACTACGATACATAGACATCTGCAAACGCTATTTCCTTGCTAGGAAGTGTCGCATTTACATTCGTTTGAAGTGTAAACGAGGAATACATGACACTTCGCAAATCATATTATATCTTACCATGAAACATAGAAATGAGATGCGATATCGCGTTTTAAGAAGCATTAGAAATCTATTGCTACGATACGTAGACATCTGCAAACGCTATTTCCTTGCAAGGAAGTGTCGCATTCACATTCCTTTGAAGTGTAGACGAGGAATACATGACACTTCGCAAATCATATTATATCTAACCATGACACATAGAAATGCGACGCGATATCGCGTTCTAAGGAGCATTAGAACTCTATCGCTACGATACCTAGACATCTCCAGACGCTATTTCCTAGCAAGGAAGTGTCGCATTTACATTCATTTGAATCGTAGACGAGGAATGCACAACACTTCGCAGTGAATATTATATCTTATCATGAAACATAGATATGAGATGCAATATCTCGTTTTAAGAAGCATTTGAACTCTATTGCTTCGATACGTAGACATCTGCAAACGCTATTTCCTTGCAAGGAAGTGTCGCATTTACATTCATTTGAAGTGTAGACGAGGAATACATAACACTTCGCAATGAATATTATATCTTATCATGAAACATAGATATGAGATGCAATATCTCGTTTTAAGAAGCATTTGAACTCTATTGCTACGATACCTAGACATCTGCGGACGCTATTTCCTAGCAAGGAAGTGTCGCATTTACATTCATTTGAAGTGTAGACGAGGAATACATGACACTTCGCAAATCATATTATATCTTACCATGAAACATAGAAATGAGATGCGATATCGCGTTTTAAGAAGCATTAGAAATCTATTGTTACGATACGTAGACATCTGCAAACGCTATTTCCTAGCGAGGAAGTGTCGCATTTACATTCATTTGAAGTGTAGACGAGGAATACATAACACTTCGCAAATCATATTATATCTTACCATGAAACATAGAAATGAGATGCTATATCGCGTCTTAAGAAGCATTAGAAATCTATTGCTACGATACGTAGACATCTGCAAACGCTATTTCCTTGCTAGGAAGTGTCGCATTCACATTCATTTGAAGTGTAGACGAGGAATACATAACACTTCGCAAATCATATTATATCTTACCATAAAACATAGAAATGAGAAGCGATATCGCGTTTTTAGAATCATAAGAACACTATTGCTACGATACGTAGAAATCTGCAAGCGCTGTTTCCTAGCGAGGAAGTGTCGCATTCACATTCCTTTGAAGTGTAGACGAGGAATACATAACACTTCGCAAATCGTATTATATCTTACCATGAAACATAGAAATGAGATGCGATATCGCGTTTTAAGAAGCATTAGAAATCTATTGCTACGATACGTAGACATCTGCAGACGCTATTTCCTCGCAAGGAAGTGTCGCATTTACATTCATTTGAAGTGTAGACGAGGAATACATGAAACTTCGCAAATCATATTATATCTTACCATGAAACATAGAAATGAGATGCGATATCGCGTTCTAAGAAGCATTAGAAATCTATTGCTACGATACGTAGACATCTGCAAACGCTATTTCTTTGCAAGGAAGTGTCGCATATACATTCATTTGAAGTGTAGACGAGGAATACATAACACTTCGCAATGAATATTATATCTTATCATGAAACATCGATATGAGATGCAATATCTCGTTTTATGAAGCATTTGAACTCTATTGCTACGATACCTCGACATCTGCAGACCCTATTTCCTAGCAAGGAAGTGTCGCATTTACATTTATTTGAAGTGTAGACGAGGAATACATGACACTTCGCAAATCATATTATATCTTACCATGAAACATAGAAATGAGATGCGATATCGCGTTTTAAGAAGCATTAGAAATCTATTGTTGCGATACGTAGACATCTGCAAACGCTATTTCCTAGAGAGGAAGTGTCGCATTCACATTCCTTTGACGTGTAGACGAGGAATACATAACACTTCGCAAATCATATTATATCTTACCATGAAACATAGAAATGAGATGCGATATCGCGTCTTAAGAAGCGTTAGAAATCTATTGCTACGATACGTAGACATCTGCAAACGCTATTTTCCTGCTAGGAAGTGTCGCATTTACATTCATTTGAAGCGTAGACGGGGAATACATGACACTTCGCAAATCATATTATATCTTACCATGAAACATAGAAATGAGATGCGATATCGCGTTTTAAGAAGCATTAGAAATCTATTGCTACGATACGTAGACATCTGCAAACGCTATTTCTTTGCAAGGAAGTGTCGCATTTACATTCATTTGAAGTGTAGACGAGGAATACATAACACTTCGCAAATCATATTATATCTTACCACAAAACATAGAAATGAGATGAGATATCGCGTTTTAAGAATCATAAGAACACTATTGCTACGATACGTAGACATCTGCAAACGCTATTTCCTAGCGAGGAAATGTCGCATTCACATTCATTTGAAGTGTAGACGAGGAATACATAACACTTCGCAAATCATATTATATCTTACCACAAAACATAGAAATGAGATGCGATATCGCGTTTTAAGAATCATAAGAACACTATTGCTACGATACGTAGACATCTGCAAACGCTATTTGCTAGCGAGGAAATGTCGCATTCACATTCATTTGAAGTGTAGACGAGGAATACATAACACTTCGCAAATCATATTATATCTTACCATGAAACATAGAAATGAGATGCGATATCGCGTTTTAAGAATCATAAGAACTCTATTGCTACGATACGTAGACATCTGCAAGCGCTATTTCCTAGCGAGGAAGTGTCGCATTCACATTCCTTTGAAGTGTAGACGAGGAATACATAACACATCGCAAATCATATTATATCTTACCATGAAACATAGAAATGAGATGCAATATCGCGTTTTAAGAATCATAAGAACACTATTGCTACGATACGTAGACATCTGCAGACGCTATTTCCTCGCAAGGAAGAGTCGCATTTACATTCATTTGAAGTGTAGACGAGGAATACATGACACTTCGCAAATCATATTATATCATACCATGAAACATAGAAATGAGATGCGATATCGCGTTTTAAGAAGCATAAGAACTCTATTGCTACGATACGTAGACAACTGCAAACGCTATTTCCTTGCAAGGAAGTGTCGCATTTACGTTCATTTGAATCGTAGACGAGGAATGCATAACACTTCGCAATGATTATTATATCTTATCATGAAACATAGATATGAGATGCAATATCTCGATTTAAGAAGCATTTGAACTCTATTGCTTCGATACTTAGACATCTACAAACGCTATTTCCTTGCAAGGAAGTGTCGCATTTACATTCATTTGAAGTGCAAACGAGGAATACATGACACTTCGCAAATCATATTATATCTTACCATGAAACATAGAAATGAGATGTGATATAGCGTTTTAAAAAGCATTAGAAATCTATTGCTACGATACGTAGACATCTGCAAACGCTATTTCCTAGCGAGGAAGTGTCGCATTCACATTCCTTTGAAGTGTAGACGAGGAATACATAACACTTCGCAAATCATATTATATCTTACCATGAAACACAGAAATAAGATGCAATATCGCGTTTTAAGAATCATAAGAACTCTATTGCTACGATACGTAGACATCTGCAAGCGCTATTTCCTAGCGAGGAAGTGTCGCATTCACATTCCTTTGAAGTGTAGACGAGGAATACATAACACTTCGCAAATCATATTATATCTTACCATGAAACATAGAAATGAGATGCGATATCGCGTCTTAAGAAGCATTAGAAATCTATTGCTACGATACGTAGACATCTGCAAACGCTATTTCCTTGCTAGGAAATGTCGCATTTACATTCATTTGAAGTGTAGACGAGGAATACATGACACTACGCAAATCATATTATATCTTACCATGAAACATAGAAATGAGATGCGATATCGCGTCTTAAGAAGCATTAGAAATCTATTGCTACGATACGTAGACATCTGCAAACGCTATTTCCTTGCTAGGAAATGTCGCATTTACATTCATTTGAAGTGTAGACGAGGAATACATGACACTACGCAAATCATATTATATCTTACCATGAAACATAGAAATGAGATGCGATATCGCGTTTTAAGAAGCATTAGAAATCTATTACTACGATACATAGACATCTGCAAACGCTATTTCCTTGCTAGGAAGTGTCGCATTTACATTCGTTTGAAGTGTAAACGAGGAATACATGACACTTCGCAAATCATATTATATCTTACCATGAAACATAGAAATGAGATGCGATATCGCGTCTTAAGAAGCATTAGAAATCTATTACTACGATACATAGACATCTGCAAACGCTACTTCCTTGCTAGGAAGTGTCGCATTTACATTCGTTTGAAGTGTAAACGAGGAATACATGACACTTCGCAAATCATATTATATCTTACCATGAAACATAGAAATGAGATGCGATATCGCGTTTTAAGAAGCATTAGAAATCTATTGCTACGATACGTAGACATCTGCAAACGCTATTTCCTTGCAAGGAAGTGTCGCATTCACATTCCTTTGAAGTGTAGACGAGGAATACATGACACTTCGCAAATCATATTATATCTAACCATGAAACATAGAAATGCGACGCGATATCGCGTTCTAAGGAGCATTAGAACTCTATCGCTACGATACCTAGACATCTCCAGACGCTATTTCCTAGCAAGGAAGTGTCGCATTTTCATTCATTTGAAGTGTAGACGAGGAATACATAACACTTCGCAAATCATATTATATCTTACCATGAAACATAGAAATGAGATGCGATACCGCGTTTTAAGAATCATAAGAACACTATTGCTACGATACGTAGACATCTGCAAACGCTATTTCCTAGCGAGGAAATGTCGCATTTACATTCATTTGAAGTGTAGACGCGGAATACATAACACTTCGCAAATCATATTATATCTTACCATGAAATATATAAATGAGATGCGATATCGCGTTTTAAGAATCATAAGAACTCTATTGCTACGATACGTAGACAACTGCAAACGCTATTTCCTTGCAAGGAAGTGTCGCATTTACGTTCATTTGAAGTGTAGACGAGGAATACATGACACTTCGCAAATCATATTATATCTTACCATGAAACATAGAAATGAGTTGCGATATCGCGTTTTAAGAAGCATTAGAAATCTATTGCTACGATACGTAGCCATCTGCAAACGCTATTTCCTAGCGAGGAAGTGTCGCATTCACATTCCTTTGAAGTGTAGACGAGGAATACATAACACTTCGCAAATCATATTGTATCTTACCATGAAACATAGAAATGAGATGCTATATCGCATTTTAAGAAGCATTAGAAATCTATTGCTACGATACGTAGACATCTGCAAACGCTATTTCCTAGCGAGGAAGTGTCGCATTCACATTCCTTTGAAGTGTAGACGAGGAATACATAATACTTCGCAAATCATATTATATCTTACCATGAAACATAGAAATGAGATGCAATATCGCGTTTTAAGAATCATAAGAACTCTATTGCTACGATACGTAGACATCTGCAAACGCTATTTCCTAGCGAGGAAGTGTCGCATTCACATTCCTTTGAAGTGTAGACGAGGAATACATAACACTTCGCAAATCATAATATATCTTACCATGAAACATAGAAATGAGATGCAATATCGCGTTTTAAGAATCATAAGAACTCTATTGCTACGATACGTAGACATCTGCAGACGGTATTTCCTCGCAAAGAAGTGTCGCATTTACATTCATTTGAAGTGTAGACGAGGAATACATGACACTTCGCAAATCATATTATATCTTACCATGAAACATAGAAATGAGATGCGATATCGCGTTTTAAGAAGCATTAGAACTCTATTGCTGCGATACCTAGACATCTGCAGACGCTATTTCCTAGCAAGGAAGTGTCGCATTCACATTCATTTGAAGTGTAGGCGAGGAATACATAACACTTCGCAAATCATATTATATGTTACCATGAAACATAGAAATGAGATGCGATATCGCGTTTTAAGAATCATAAGAACTCTATTGCTACGATACGTAGACATCTGCAAACGCTATTTCCTTGCAAGGAAGTGTCGCATTTACATTCATTTGAAGTGTAGACGAGGAATACATGACACTTCGCAAATCATATTATATCTTACCATGAAACATAGAAATGAGATGCGATATCGCGTTTTAAGAAGCATTAGAAATCTATTGCTACGATACGTAGACATCTGCAAACGCTATTTCTTTGCAAGGAAGTGTCGCATTTACATTCATTTGAAGTGTAGACGAGGAATACATAACACTTCGCAATGAATATTATATCTTATCATGAAACATAGATATGAGATGCAATATCTCGTTTTAAGAAGCATTTCAACTCTATTGCTGCGATACCTAGACATCTGCAGACGCTATTTCCTAGCAAGGAAGTGTCGCATTCACATTCATTTGAAGTGTAGGCGAGGAATACATAACACTTCGCAAATCATATTATATGTTACCATGAAACATAGAAATGAGATGCGATATCGCGTTTTAAGAATCATAAGAACTCTATTGCTACGATACGTAGACATCTGCAAACGCTATTTCCTTGCAAGGAAGTGTCGCATTTACATTCATTTGAAGTGTAGACGAGGAATACATGACACTTCGCAAATCATATTATATCTTACCATGAAACATAGAAATGAGATGCGATATCGCGTTTTAAGAAGCATTAGAAATCTATTGCTACGATACGTAGACATCTGCAAACGCTATTTCTTTGCAAGGAAGTGTCGCATTTACATTCATTTGAAGTGTAGACGAGGAATACATAACACTTCGCAATGAATATTATATCTTATCATGAAACATAGATATGAGATGCAATATCTCGTTTTAAGAAGCATTTGAACTCTATTGCTACGATACCTAGACATCTGCAGACGCTATTTCCTAGCAAGGAAGTGTCGCATTTACATTCATTTGAAGTGTAGACGAGGAATACATGACACTTCGCAAATCATATTTTATCTTACCATGAAACACAGAAATGAGACGCGATATCGCGTTTTAAGTATCATAAGAACTCCATTGCTACAATACGTAGACACCTGCAAACGCTATTTCCTTGCAAGGAAGTGTCGCATTTACATTCATTTGAAGTGTAGACGAGGAATACATGACACTTCGCAAATCATATTATATGTTACCATGAAACATAGAAATGAGATGCGATATCGCGTTTTTAGAATCATAAGAACTCTATTGCTACGATACGTAGACATCTGCAAACGCTATTTCCTTGCAAGGAAGTGTCGCATTTACATTCATTTGAAGTGTAGACGAGGAATACATGACACTTCGCAAATCATATTATATCTTACCATGAAACATAGAAATGAGATGTGATATCGCATTTTAAGAAGCATTAGAAATCTATTGCTACGATACCTAGACATCTGCAAACGCTATTTCATTGCAAGGACGTGTCGCATTTACATTCATTTGAATCGTAGACGAGAAATGCATAACACTTCGCAATGAATATTATATCTTATCATGAAACATAGGTATGAGATGCAATATCTCGTTTTAAGAAGCATTTGAACTCTATTGCTACGATACCTGGACATCTCCAGACTCTATTTCCTAGCAAGCAAGTGTCGCATTTACATTCATTAAAAGTGTAGACGAGGAATACATAACACTTCGCACATCATATTATATCATACCATGAAACATAGAAATGAGATGCGATATCGCGTTTTAAGAAGCATTAGAACTCTATTGCTACGATAGGTAGACATCTGCAAACGCTATTTCCTTGCAAGGAAGTGTCGCATTTACATTCATTTGAAGTGTAGACGAGGAATACATAACACTTCGCAAATCATATTATATCTTACCATGAAACATAGAAATGAGATGCGCTATCGCGTTTTAAGAAGCATTAGAACTCTATTGCTACGATACGTAGACATCTGCAGACGCTATATCCTTGCAAGGAAGTGTCGCATTTACATTCATTTGAAGTGTAGACGAGGTATACATAACACTTCGCAAATCATATTATATCTTATCATGAAACATAGAAATGAGATGCGATATCGCGTTTTAAGAAGCACTAGAACCCTATCGCTACGATACCTAGGCATCTGCAAACGTTATTTCCTTGCAAGGAAGTGTCGCATTTACATTCATTTGAAGTGCAGACGAGGAATACATAACACTTCACAAATCATATTATATCTTACCATGAAACATAGAAATGAGATGCGATATCGCGTTTTAAGAAGCATTAGAACTCTATTGCTACGATACCTAGACATCTGCAAACGCTATTTCATTGCAAGGACGTGTCGCATTTACATTCATTTGAATCGTAGACGAGAAATGCATAACACTTCGCAATGAATATTATATCTTATCATGAAACATAGATATGAGATGCAATATCTCGTTTTAAGAAGCATTTGAACTCTATTGCTACGATACCTGGACATCTCCAGACGCTATTTCCTAGGAAGCAAGTGTCGCATTTACATTCATTTGAAGTGTAGACGAGGAATACATGACACTTCGCAAATCATATTATATCTTACCATGAAACATAGAAATGAGATGCGATATCGCGTTTTAAGAAGCATTAGAAAGCTATTGCTACGATACGTAGACATCTGCAATCGCTATTTCCTAGCAAGGAAGTGTCGCATTTACATTCATTGAAGTGTAGACGAGGAACACCTAACACTTCGCAAATTATATAATATCTTACCATGAAACATAGAAATGAGATGTGATATCGCATTTTAAGAGGCATTAGAAATCTATTGCTACGATACGTAGACATCTGCAAACGCTATTTCCTAGCGAGGAAGTGTCGCATTTACATTCATTTGAAGTGTAGACGAGGAATACATAACACTTCGCACATCATATTATATCATACCATGAAACATAGAAATGAGATGCGATATCGCGTTTTAAGAAGCATTAGAACTCTATTGCTACGATAGGTAGACATCTGCAAACGCTATTTCCTTGCAAGGAAGTGTCGCATTTACATTCATTTGAAGTGTAGACGAGGAATACATAACAATTCGCAAATCATATTATATCTTACCATGAAACATAGAAATGAGATGCCATATCGCGTTTTAGGAAGCATTAGAACTCTATCGCTACGATACCTAGACATCTGCAGACGCTATTTCCTAGCAAGGAAGTGTCGCATTTACATTCATTTGAAGTGTAGACGAGGAATACATAACACTTCGCAAATCATATAATATCTTACCATAAAACATAGAAATGAGATGCGATATCGCGTTTTAAGAAGCGTTAGAAATCTATTGCTACGATACGTAGACATCTGCAAACGCTATTTCCTTGCTGGGAAGTGTCGCATTTACATTCATTTGAAGTGTAGACGAGGAATACATAACACTTCGCAAATCATATTATATCTTACCTTGAAACATGGAAATGAGATGCGATATCGCGTTTTGAGAATCATAAGAACTCTATTGCTACGACACGTAGAAATCTGCAAACGCTATTTCCTTGCAAGGAAGTGTCGCATTTACATTCATTTGAAGTGTAGACGAGGAATACATAACACTTCGCAAATTATATAATATCTTACCATGAAACATAGAAATGAGATGCGATATCGCGTTTTAAGAAGCA
>NW_027490882.1:0-36621 GCF_050948175.1 Xylocopa sonorina | reverse complement strand
ATAGCTTTCTAATGCTTCTTAAAACGCGATATCGCATCTCATTTCTATGTTTCATGGTAAGATATAATATGATTTGTTAAGTGTTATGTATTTCTCGTCTACACTTCAAATGAATGTAAACGCGACACTTCCTTGCAAGGAAATAGCGTTTGCAGATGTCTACGTATCGAAGCAATGGAGTTCAAAGCTTCTTAAAACGAGATATTGCATCTCATATCTGTGTTTCATGATAAGATATTATATTCATTGCGAAATGTTATGCATTCCTCGTCTACGATTCAAATGAAAGTAAATGCGACACTTCCTTGCAAGGAAATAACGATTGCAGATGTCTACGTATCGTAGCAATAGCTTTCTAATGCTTCTTAAAACGCGATATCGCATCTCATTTCTATGTTTCATGGTAAGAAATAATATGATTTGCGAAGTGTTATGTATTCCTCGTCTACGCTTCAAATGAATGTAAATGCGACACTTCCTTGCTAGGAAATAGCGTTTGCAGATGTCTACGTATCGAAGCAATAGAGTTCAAATGCTTCTTAAAACGAGATATTGCATCTCATATATGTGTTTCATGATAAGATATAATATTCATTGCGAAGTGTTATGCAATCCTCTTCTACGATTCAAATGAAAGTAAATGCGACACTTCCTTGCAAGGAAATAACGATTGCAGATGTCTACGGATCGTAGCAATAGCTTTCTAATGCTTCTTAAAACGCGATATCGCATCTCATTTCTATGTTTCATGGTAAGATATAACATAATTTGCGAAGTGTTATGTATTCCTCGTCTACACTTCAATTGAATGTGAATGCGGTACTTCCTCGCTAGGAAATAGCGTTTGCAGATGTCTACCTATCGCAGCAATAGTGTTCTAATGCTTCTTAGAACGCGATATCGCATCTCATTTCTATGTTTCATGGTAAGATATAACATGATTTGCGAAGTGTTATGTATTCCTCGTCTACACTTCAAATGAATGAAAATACGACACTTCCTTGCAAGGAAATAGCGTTTGCAGATGTCTACGTATCGTAGCAATAGATTTCTAATGCTTCTTAAAGCGCGATGTCGCATCTCATTTCTATGTTTCACGGTAAGATATAATATGATTTGCGAAGTGTCATGTATTCCTCGTCTACACTTCAAATGAATGTAAGTGCGACACTTCCTTGCAAGGAAATAGCGTTTGCAGATGTCTACGTATCGTAGCAATAGAGTTCTAATTCCTCTTAGAGCACGATATCGCATCTCATTTCTATGTTTCATGGTAAGATATAATATGATTTGCGAAGTGTCATGTATTCCTCGTCTACACTTCAAATGAATGAAAATACGACACTTCCTTGCAAGGAAATAGCGTTTGCAGATGTCTACGTATCGTAGCAATAGAGTTCTTATGTTACTTAAAACGCGATATCGCATCTCATTTCTATGTTTCATGGTAAGATATAATATGAATTGCGAAGTGTCATGTATTCCTCGTCTACACTTCAAATGAATGTGAATGCGACATTTCCTCGCTAGGAAATAGCGCTTGCAGATGTCTACGTATCGTAGCAATAGATTTCTAATGCTTCTTAAAGGGCCATATCTCATCTCATTTCTATGTTGCATGGTAAGATGTAATATTCATTACGAAGTGTTATGCATTCCTCGTCTACGATTCAAATGAAAGTAAATGCGACACTTCCTTGCAAGGAAATATCGATTGCAGATGTCTACGTATCGTAGCAATAGATTTCTAATGCTTCTTAAAGCGCGATATCGCATCTCATTTCTATGTTGCATGGTAAGATGTAATATTCATTACGAAGTGTTATGCATTCCTCGTCTACGATTCAAATGAAAGTAAATGCGACACTTCCTTGCAAGGAAATAGCGTTTGCTGATGTCTACGTATCGAAGCAATAGAGTTCAAATGCTTCTTAAAACGAGATATTGCATCTCATATCTATGTTTCATGATAAGATATAATATTCATTGCGAAGTGTTATGCATTCCTCGTCTACGATTCAAATGAATGTAAATGCGACACTTCCTCGCTAGGAAATAGCGTTTGCAGATGTCTACGTATAGTAGCAATAGCTTTCTAATGCTTCTTAAAACGCGATATCGCATCTCATTTCTATGTTTCATGGTAAGATATAATATGATTTGCGAAGTGTTATGTATTCCTCGTCTACACTTCAAATGAATGTAAATGCGATACTTCCTTGCAAGGAAATAGCGTTTGCAGATGTCTACGTATCGAAGCAATAGAGTACAAATGCTTCTTAAAACGAGATATTGCATCTCATATCTGTGTTTCATGATAAGATATAATATTCATTGCGAAGTGTCATGTATTCCTCGTCTACACTTCAAATGAATGTGAATGCGACATTTCCTCGCTATGTAATAGCGTTTGCAGATGTCTACGTATCGTAGCAATAGATTTCTAATGCTTCTTAAAGCGCGATATCGCATCTCATTCCTCTGTTTCATGGTAAGATATAATATGATTTGCGAAGTGTCATGTATTCCTCGTCTACACTTCAAATGAATGTAAATGCGACACTTCCTTACAAGGAAATAGCGTTTGCAGATGTTTACCTATCGTAGCAATAGAGTTCTAATGCTTCTTAAAACGGGATATCGCTTCTCATTTCTATGTTTCATGGTAAGATATAATATGAGTTGCGAAGTGTTATGTATTCCTCGTCTACACTTCAAATGAATGTGAATGCGATACTTCCTCGCTAGGAAATAGCGTTTGCAGATGTCTACGTATCGTAGCAATAGAGTTCTAATGCTTCTTAAAACGCGATATCGCATCTCATTTCTATGTTTCATGGTAAGATGTAATATGATTTGCGAAGTGTTATGTATTCCTCCTCTACATTTCAAATGAATGTAAATGCGACACTTCCTTGCTAGGAAATAGCGTCTGCAGATGTCTAGGTACCGTAGCAATAGAGTTCTAATGCTTCTTAAAACGCTATATCGCGTCTCATTTCTATGTTTCATGGTAAGATGTAATATGATGTGCGAAGTGTTATGTATTCCACCTCTACACTTCAAATGAATGTAAATGCGACACTTCGCTGCCAGGAAATAGCGTTTGCTAATGTCTACCTATCGTAGCAATAGAGTTCTAATGCTTCTTAAAACGGGATATCGCATCTCATTTCTATGTTTCATGGTAAGATATAATATGAGTTGCGAAGTGTTATGTATTCCTCGTCTACACTTCAAATGAATGTGAATGCGATACTTCCTCGCTAGGAAATAGCGTTTGCAGATGTCTACGTATCGTAGCAATAGAGTTCTAATGCTTCTTAAAACGCGATATCGCATCTCATTTCTATGTTTCATGGTAAGATGTAATATGATTTGCGAAGTGTTATGTATTCCTCCTCTACATTTCAAATGAATGTAAATGCGACACTTCCTTGCTAGGAAATAGCGTCTGCAGATGTCTGGGTATCGTAGCAATAGAGTTCTAATGCTTCTTAAAACGCGATATCGCGTCTCATTTCTATGTTTCATGGTAAGATGTAATATGATTTGCGAAGTGTTATGTCTTCCTCCTCTACACTTCAAATGAATGTAAATGCGACACTTCCCTGCCAGGAAATAGCGTTTGCAAATGTCCACCTATCGTGGCAATAGTGTTCTAATGCTTCTTAAAACGCGATATCGCACCTCATTTCTATGTTTCATGGTAAGATGTAATATGATGTGCGAAGTGTTATGTATTCCTCCTCTACACTTCAAATGAATGTAAATGCAACACTTCCCTGCCAGGAAATAGCGTTTGCAAATGTCCACCTATCGTGGCAATAGTGTTCTAATGCTTCTTAAAACGCGATATCGCACCTCATTTCTATGTTTCATGGTAAGATATAATATGATTTGCGAAGTGTCATGTATTCCTCGTCTACACTTCAAATGAATGTAAATGCAACACTTCCTTGCAAGGAAATAGCGTTTGCAGATGTTTACCTATCGTAGCAATAGAGTTCTAATGCTTCTTAGAACGCGATATCGCATCTCATTTCTATGTATCATGGTAAGATATAATATGATTTGCGAAGTGTTGTGCATTCCTCGTCTACGATTCAAATGAATGTGAATGCGATACTTCCTCGCTAGGAAATAGCGTTTGCAGATGTCTACGTATCGTAGCATTAGCTTTCTAATGCTTCTTAAAACGCGATATCGCATCTCATATCTATGTTTCATGGTAAGATATAGTATGATTTGCGAAGTGTTATGTATTCCTCGTCTACACTTCAAATGAATGTAAATACGACACTTCCTTGCTAGGAAATAGCGTTTGCAGATGTTTACCTATCGTAGCAATAGAGTTCTAATGCTTCTTAAAACGGGATATCGCTTCTCATTTCTATGTTTCATGGTAAGATATAATATGAGTTGCGAAGTGTTATGTATTCCTCGTCTACACTTCAAATGAATGTGAATGCGATACTTCCTCGCTAGGAAATAGCGTTTGCAGATGTCTACGTATCGTAGCAATAGAGTTCTAATGCTTCTTAAAACGCGATATCGCATCTCATTTCTATGTTTCATGGTAAGATGTAATATGATTTGCGAAGTGTTATGTATTCCTCCTCTACATTTCAAATGAATGTAAATGCGACACTTCCTTGCTAGGAAATAGCGTCTGCAGATGTCTAGGTACCGTAGCAATAGAGTTCTAATGCTTCTTAAAACGCTATATCGCGTCTCATTTCTATGTTTCATGGTAAGATGTAATATGATGTGCGAAGTGTTATGTATTCCACCTCTACACTTCAAATGAATGTAAATGCGACACTTCGCTGCCAGGAAATAGCGTTTGCTAATGTCTACCTATCGTAGCAATAGAGTTCTAATGCTTCTTAAAACGGGATATCGCATCTCATTTCTATGTTTCATGGTAAGATATAATATGAGTTGCGAAGTGTTATGTATTCCTCGTCTACACTTCAAATGAATGTGAATGCGATACTTCCTCGCTAGGAAATAGCGTTTGCAGATGTCTACGTATCGTAGCAATAGAGTTCTAATGCTTCTTAAAACGCGATATCGCATCTCATTTCTATGTTTCATGGTAAGATGTAATATGATTTGCGAAGTGTTATGTATTCCTCCTCTACATTTCAAATGAATGTAAATGCGACACTTCCTTGCTAGGAAATAGCGTCTGCAGATGTCTGGGTATCGTAGCAATAGAGTTCTAATGCTTCTTAAAACGCGATATCGCGTCTCATTTCTATGTTTCATGGTAAGATGTAATATGATTTGCGAAGTGTTATGTCTTCCTCCTCTACACTTCAAATGAATGTAAATGCGACACTTCCCTGCCAGGAAATAGCGTTTGCAAATGTCCACCTATCGTGGCAATAGTGTTCTAATGCTTCTTAAAACGCGATATCGCACCTCATTTCTATGTTTCATGGTAAGATGTAATATGATGTGCGAAGTGTTATGTATTCCTCCTCTACACTTCAAATGAATGTAAATGCAACACTTCCCTGCCAGGAAATAGCGTTTGCAAATGTCCACCTATCGTGGCAATAGTGTTCTAATGCTTCTTAAAACGCGATATCGCACCTCATTTCTATGTTTCATGGTAAGATATA
This sequence comes from Xylocopa sonorina, assembly GCF_050948175.1. NCBI lineage: Eukaryota > Metazoa > Arthropoda > Insecta > Hymenoptera > Apidae > Xylocopa > Xylocopa sonorina. The sequence goes on along the minus strand of NW_027490882.1, from coordinate 30,988 downwards.
ATATGATTTGCGAAGTGTCATGTATTCCTCGTCTACACTTCAAATGAATGTAAATGCAACACTTCCTTGCAAGGAAATAGCGTTTGCAGATGTTTACCTATCGTAGCAATAGAGTTCTAATGCTTCTTAGAACGCGATATCGCATCTCATTTCTATGTATCATGGTAAGATATAATATGATTTGCGAAGTGTTGTGCATTCCTCGTCTACGATTCAAATGAATGTGAATGCGATACTTCCTCGCTAGGAAATAGCGTTTGCAGATGTCTACGTATCGTAGCATTAGCTTTCTAATGCTTCTTAAAACGCGATATCGCATCTCATATCTATGTTTCATGGTAAGATATAGTATGATTTGCGAAGTGTTATGTATTCCTCGTCTACACTTCAAATGAATGTAAATACGACACTTCCTTGCTAGGAAATAGCGTCTGCAGATGTCTAGGTATCGTAGCAATAGAGTTCTAATGCTTCTTAAAACGCGATATCGCGTCTCATTTCTATGTTTTATGGTAAGAAATAATATGATGTGCGAAGTGTTATGTATTCCTCCTCTACACTTCAAATGAATGTAAATGCGACACTTCCCTGCCAGGAAATAGCGTTTGCAGATGTCTACGTATCGTAGCAATAGATTTCTGATGCTTCTTAAAACGCGATATCGCATCTCATTTCTATGTTTCATGGTAAGATATAATATGATTTGCGAAGTGTCATGTATTCCTCGTCTACACTTCAAATGAATGTAAATGCAACACTTCCTTGCAAGGAAATAGCGTTTGCAGATGTTTACCTATAGTAGCAATAGAGTTCTAATGCTTCTTAAAACGCGATATCGCATCTCATTTCTATGTTTCATGGTAAGATATAATATGATTTGCGAAGTGTTATGTATTCCTCGTCAGCACTTCAAATGAATGTAAGTGCGACACTTCCTTGCAAGGAAATAGCGTTTGCAGATGTCTACGTATCGTAGCAATAGAGATCTTATGATTCTTAAAACGCGATATCGCATCTCATCTCTATGTTTCATGGTAAGATATAATATGATTTGCGAAGTGTTATGTATTCCTCCTCTACACTTCAAGTGAATGTGAATGCGATACTTCCTCGCTAGGTAATAGCGTTTGCAGATGTCTACGTATCGTAGCAATAGCTTTCTAATGCTTCTTAAAACGCGATATCGCATCTCATTTCTATGTTTCATGGTAAGATATAAAATGATTTGCGAAGTGTTATGTACTCCTCCTCTACACCTCAAATGAATGTAAATGCCACAACTCCTTGCAAGGAAATAGCGTTTGCAGTTGTCTACCTATCGTAGCAATAGAGTTCTAATGCTTCTTGTAGCGCGATATCGCATCTCATTTCTATGTTTCATGGTAAGATATAATATGATTTGCGAAGTGTCATGTATTCCTCGTCTACATTTCAAATGAATGTAAATGCGACACTTCCTAGCAAGAAAATTGCGTTTGCAGATGTCTACGTATCGTAGCAATGGATTTCTAATGCTTCTTAAAACGCGATATCGCATCTCATTTCTATGTTTCATGGTAAGATATAATATGATTTGCGAAGAGTTATGTATTCCTCGTCTACACTTCAAATGAATGAAAATGCGGCTCTTCCTTGCAAGGAAATAGCGTTTGCAGATGTCAACTTATCGTAGGGATGGAGTTCTAATGCTTCTTAAAACGTGATACCGCATCTCATATCTATGTTTCAAGATAAGATATAATATTCATTGCGAAGTGTTATGCATTCCTCGTCTACGATTCAAATGGATGTAAATGCGACACTTCCTTGCCAGGACATAGCGTTTGCAGATGTCTACGTATCGAAGCAATAGAGTTCTTATGTTACTTAAAACGCGACATCGCATCTCATTTCTATGTTTCATGGTAAGATATAATATGATTTGCGAAGTGTCATGTATTCCTCGTCTACACTTCAAATGAATGTAAATGCGACACTTCCTTGCTAGGAAATAGCGTTTGCAGATGTCTACGTATCGTAGCAATAGATTTCTAATGCTTCTTAAAGCGCGATGTCGCATCTCATTTCTATGTTTCATGGTAAGATATAACATGATTTGCTAAGTGTTATGTATTCCTCGTCTACACTACAAATGAATGTGAATGCGATACTTCCTCGCTAGGAAATAGCGTTTGCAGATGTCTACGTATCGTAGCAATAGCTTTCTAATGCTTCTTAAAACGCGATATCGCATCTCATTTCTATGTTTCATGGTAAGATATAATATGATTTGTTAAGTATTATGTATTTCTCGTCTACACTTCAAATGAATGTAAACGCGACACTTCCTTGCAAGGAAATAGCGTTTGCAGATGTCTACGTATCGAAGCAATGGAGTTCAAAGCTTCTTAAAACGAGATATTGCATCTCATATCTGTGTTTCATGATAAGATATAATATTTATTGCGAAGTGTTATGCATTCCTCGTCTACGATTCAAATGAAAGTAAGTGCGACACTTCCTTGCAAGCAAATAACGATTGCAGATGTCTACGTATCGTAGCAATAGCTTTCTAATGCTTCTTAAAACGCGATATCGCATCTCATTTCTATGTTTCATGGTAAGATATAATATGATTTGCGAAGTGTTATGTATTCCTCGTCTACGCTTCAAATGAATGTAAATGCGACACTTCCTTGCTAGGAAATAGCGTCTGCAGATGTCTAGGTATCGTAGCGATAGAGTTCTAATGCTCCTTAAAACGCGATATCGCATCTCATTTCTATGTTTCATGGTAAGATATAATATGATTTGCGAAGAGTTATGTATTCCTCGTCTACACTTCAAATGAATGTAAATGCGGCACTTCCTTGCTAGGAAATAGCGTCTGCAGATGTCTAGGTATCGTAGCGATAGAGTTCTAATGCTTCTTAAAACGCGATATCGCATCTCATTTCTATGTTTCATGGTAAGATATAATGTGATTTGCGAAGAGTTATGTATTCCTCGTCTACACTTCAAATGAATGTAAATGCGACACTTCCTTGCAAGGAAATAGCGTTTGCAGATGTCTACGTATCGAAGCAATAGAGTTCAAATGCTTCTTAAAACGAGATATTGCATCTCATATATGTGTTTCATGATAAGATATAATATTCATTGCGAAGTGTTATGCATTCCTCTTCTACGATTCAAATGAATGTAAATGCGACACTTCCTTGCAAGGAAATAACGTCTGCAGATGTCTACGGATCGTAGCAGTAGGGCTCTAATGTTTCTTAAAACGCGATATCGCATCTCATTTCTATGTTTCATGGTAAGATATAACATAATTTGCGAAGTGTTATGTATTCCTCGTCTACACTTCAATTGAATGTGAATGCGGTACTTCCTCGCTAGGAAATAGCGTTTGCAGATGTCTACGTATCGTACCAATAGCTCTCTAATGCTTCTTAAAACGCGATATCGCATCTCATTTCTATGTTTCATGGTAAGATTTAATATGATTTGTTAAGTGTTATGTATTTCTCGTCTACACTTCAAATGAATGTAAATGCGACACTTCCTTGCAAGGAAATAGCGTTTGCAGATATCTACGTATAGAAGCAACAGAGTTCAAATGCTTCTTAGAACGAGATATTGCATCTCATATCTGTGTTTCATGATAAGATATAATATTCATTGCGAAGTGTTATGCATTCATCGTCTACGATTCAAATGAAAGTAAATGCGACACTTCCTTGCAAGGAAATAACGATTGCAGATATCTACGTATCGTAGCAATAGCTTTCTAATGCTTCTTAAAACGCGATATCGCATCTCATTTCTATGTTTCATGGTAAGATATAATATGATTTGCGAAGTGTCATGTATTCCTCGTCTACACATCAAATGAATGTAAATGCGACACTTCCTTGCTAGGAAATAGCGTTTGCAGATGTCTACGTATCGTAGCAATAGATTTCTAATGCTTCTTAAAGCGCGATATCGCATCTCATTTCTATGTTTCATGGTAAGATATAACATGATTTGCGAAGTGTTATGTATTCCTCGTCTACACTTCAAATGAATGTGAATGCGATACTTCCTCGCTAGGAAATAGCGTTTGCAGATGTCTACGTATCGTGGCAATAGCTTTCTAATGCTTCTTAAAACGCGATATCGCATCTCATTTCTATGTTTCATGGTAAGATATAATATGATTTGTTAAGTGTTATGTATTTCTCGTCTACACTTCAAATGAATGTAAACGCGACACTTCCTTGCAAGGAAATAGCGTTTGCAGATGTCTACGTATCGAAGCAATGGAGTTCAAAGCTTCTTAAAACGAGATATTGCATCTCATATCTGTGTTTCATGATAAGATATTATATTCATTGCGAAATGTTATGCATTCCTCGTCTACGATTCAAATGAAAGTAAATGCGACACTTCCTTGCAAGGAAATAACGATTGCAGATGTCTACGTATCGTAGCAATAGCTTTCTAATGCTTCTTAAAACGCGATATCGCATCTCATTTCTATGTTTCATGGTAAGATATAATATGATTTGCGAAGTGTTATGTATTCCTCGTCTACGCTTCAAATGAATGTAAATGCGACACTTCCTTGCTAGGAAATAGCGTTTGCAGATGTCTACGTATCGAAGCAATAGAGTTCAAATGCTTCTTAAAACGAGATATTGCATCTCATATATGTGTTCATGATAAGATATAATATTCATTGCGAAGTGTTATGCAATCCTCTTCTACGATTCAAATGAAAGTAAATGCGACACTTCCTTGCAAGGAAATAACGATTGCAGATGTCTACGGATCGTAGCAATAGCTTTCTAATGCTTCTTAAAACGCGATATCGCATCTCATTTCTATGTTTCATGGTAAGATATAACATAATTTGCGAAGTGTTATGTATTCCTCGTCTACACTTCAATTGAATGTGAATGCGGTACTTCCTCGCTAGGAAATAGCGTTTGCAGATGTCTACCTATCGCAGCAATAGTGTTCTAATGCTTCTTAGAACGCGATATCGCATCTCATTTCTATGTTTCATGGTAAGATATAACATGATTTGCGAAGTGTTATGTATTCCTCGTCTACACTTCAAATGAATGAAAATACGACACTTCCTTGCAAGGAAATAGCGTTTGCAGATGTCTACGTATCGTAGCAATAGAGTTCTTATTCCTCTTAGAGCACGATATCGCATCTCATTTCTATGTTTCATGGTAAGATATAGTATGATTTGCGAAGTGTCATGTATTCCTCGTCTACACTTCAAATGAATGTGAATGCGACATTTCCTCGCTAGGAATAGCGTTTGCAGATGTCTACGTATCGTAGCAATAGATTTCTAATGCTTCTTAAAGCGCGATGTCGCATCTCATTTCTATGTTTCACGGTAAGATATAATATGATTTGCGAAGTGTCATGTATTCCTCGTCTACACTTCAAATGAATGTAAGTGCGACACTTCCTTGCAAGGAAATAGCGTTTGCAGATGTCTACGTATCGTAGCAATAGAGTTCTAATTCCTCTTAGAGCACGATATCGCATCTCATTTCTATGTTTCATGGTAAGATATAATATGATTTGCGAAGTGTCATGTATTCCTCGTCTACACTTCAAATGAATGAAAATACGACACTTCCTTGCAAGGAAATAGCGTTTGCAGATGTCTACGTATCGTAGCAATAGAGTTCTTATGTTACTTAAAACGCGATATCGCATCTCATTTCTATGTTTCATGGTAAGATATAATATGAATTGCGAAGTGTCATGTATTCCTCGTCTACACTTCAAATGAATGTGAATGCGACATTTCCTCGCTAGGAAATAGCGCTTGCAGATGTCTACGTATCGTAGCAATAGATTTCTAATGCTTCTTAAAGGGCCATATCTCATCTCATTTCTATGTTGCATGGTAAGATGTAATATTCATTACGAAGTGTTATGCATTCCTCGTCTACGATTCAAATGAAAGTAAATGCGACACTTCCTTGCAAGGAAATATCGATTGCAGATGTCTACGTATCGTAGCAATAGATTTCTAATGCTTCTTAAAGCGCGATATCGCATCTCATTTCTATGTTGCATGGTAAGATGTAATATTCATTACGAAGTGTTATGCATTCCTCGTCTACGATTCAAATGAAAGTAAATGCGACACTTCCTTGCAAGGAAATAGCGTTTGCTGATGTCTACGTATCGAAGCAATAGAGTTCAAATGCTTCTTAAAACGAGATATTGCATCTCATATCTATGTTTCATGATAAGATATAATATTCATTGCGAAGTGTTATGCATTCCTCGTCTACGATTCAAATGAATGTAAATGCGACACTTCCTCGCTAGGAAATAGCGTTTGCAGATGTCTACGTATAGTAGCAATAGCTTTCTAATGCTTCTTAAAACGCGATATCGCATCTCATTTCTATGTTTCATGGTAAGATATAATATGATTTGCGAAGTGTTATGTATTCCTCGTCTACACTTCAAATGAATGTAAATGCGATACTTCCTTGCAAGGAAATAGCGTTTGCAGATGTCTACGTATCGAAGCAATAGAGTACAAATGCTTCTTAAAACGAGATATTGCATCTCATATCTGTGTTTCATGATAAGATATAATATTCATTGCGAAGTGTCATGTATTCCTCGTCTACACTTCAAATGAATGTGAATGCGACATTTCCTCGCTATGTAATAGCGTTTGCAGATGTCTACGTATCGTAGCAATAGATTTCTAATGCTTCTTAAAGCGCGATATCGCATCTCATTCCTCTGTTTCATGGTAAGATATAATATGATTTGCGAAGTGTCATGTATTCCTCGTCTACACTTCAAATGAATGTAAATGCGACACTTCCTTACAAGGAAATAGCGTTTGCAGATGTTTACCTATCGTAGCAATAGAGTTCTAATGCTTCTTAAAACGGGATATCGCTTCTCATTTCTATGTTTCATGGTAAGATATAATATGAGTTGCGAAGTGTTATGTATTCCTCGTCTACACTTCAAATGAATGTGAATGCGATACTTCCTCGCTAGGAAATAGCGTTTGCAGATGTCTACGTATCGTAGCAATAGAGTTCTAATGCTTCTTAAAACGCGATATCGCATCTCATTTCTATGTTTCATGGTAAGATGTAATATGATTTGCGAAGTGGTTATGTATTCCTCCTCTACATTTCAAATGAATGTAAATGCGACACTTCCTTGCTAGGAAATAGCGTCTGCAGATGTCTAGGTACCGTAGCAATAGAGTTCTAATGCTTCTTAAAACGCTATATCGCGTCTCATTTCTATGTTTCATGGTAAGATGTAATATGATGTGCGAAGTGTTATGTATTCCACCTCTACACTTCAAATGAATGTAAATGCGACACTTCGCTGCCAGGAAATAGCGTTTGCTAATGTCTACCTATCGTAGCAATAGAGTTCTAATGCTTCTTAAAACGGGATATCGCATCTCATTTCTATGTTTCATGGTAAGATATAATATGAGTTGCGAAGTGTTATGTATTCCTCGTCTACACTTCAAATGAATGTGAATGCGATACTTCCTCGCTAGGAAATAGCGTTTGCAGATGTCTACGTATCGTAGCAATAGAGTTCTAATGCTTCTTAAAACGCGATATCGCATCTCATTTCTATGTTTCATGGTAAGATGTAATATGATTTGCGAAGTGTTATGTATTCCTCCTCTACATTTCAAATGAATGTAAATGCGACACTTCCTTGCTAGGAAATAGCGTCTGCAGATGTCTGGGTATCGTAGCAATAGAGTTCTAATGCTTCTTAAAACGCGATATCGCGTCTCATTTCTATGTTTCATGGTAAGATGTAATATGATTTGCGAAGTGTTATGTCTTCCTCCTCTACACTTCAAATGAATGTAAATGCGACACTTCCCTGCCAGGAAATAGCGTTTGCAAATGTCCACCTATCGTGGCAATAGTGTTCTAATGCTTCTTAAAACGCGATATCGCACCTCATTTCTATGTTTCATGGTAAGATGTAATATGATGTGCGAAGTGTTATGTATTCCTCCTCTACACTTCAAATGAATGTAAATGCAACACTTCCCTGCCAGGAAATAGCGTTTGCAAATGTCCACCTATCGTGGCAATAGTGTTCTAATGCTTCTTAAAACGCGATATCGCACCTCATTTCTATGTTTCATGGTAAGATATAATATGATTTGCGAAGTGTCATGTATTCCTCGTCTACACTTCAAATGAATGTAAATGCAACACTTCCTTGCAAGGAAATAGCGTTTGCAGATGTTTACCTATCGTAGCAATAGAGTTCTAATGCTTCTTAGAACGCGATATCGCATCTCATTTCTATGTTTCATGGTAAGATATAATATGATTTGCGAAGTGTTGTGCATTCCTCGTCTACGATTCAAATGAATGTGAATGCGATACTTCCTCGCTAGGAAATAGCGTTTGCAGATGTCTACGTATCGTAGCATTAGCTTTCTAATGCTTCTTAAAACGCGATATCGCATCTCATATCTATGTTTCATGGTAAGATATAGTATGATTTGCGAAGTGTTATGTATTCCTCGTCTACACTTCAAATGAATGTAAATACGACACTTCCTTGCTAGGAAATAGCGTCTGCAGATGTCTAGGTATCGTAGCAATAGAGTTCTAATGCTTCTTAAAACGCGATATCGCGTCTCATTTCTATGTTTTATGGTAAGAAATAATATGATGTGCGAAGTGTTATGTATTCCTCCTCTACACTTCAAATGAATGTAAATGCGACACTTCCCTGCCAGGAAATAGCGTTTGCAGATGTCTACGTATCGTAGCAATAGATTTCTGATGCTTCTTAAAACGCGATATCGCATCTCATTTCTATGTTTCATGGTAAGATATAATATGATTTGCGAAGTGTTATGTATTCCTCGTCTACACTTCAAGTGAATGTAAATGCGACACATCCTTGCTAGGAAATAGCGTCTGCAGATATCTAGGTATCGTAGCGATAGAGTTCGAATGCTTCTTAAAACGCGATATCGCACCTCATTTCTATGTTTCATGGTAAGATATAATATGATTTGCGAAGTGTTATGTATTCCTCGTCTACACTTCAAATGAATGTAAATGCGACACTTCCTTGCAAGGAAATAGCGTTTGCAGATTTCTACGTATCGTAGCAATAGAGTTCTTATGATTCTTAAAACGCGATATCGCATCTCATTTCTATGTTTCATGGTAAGATATAATATGATTTGCGAAGTGTCATGTATTCCTCGTCTACACTTCAAATGAATGTAAATGCGAGACTTCCTCGCTAGGAAATAGCGTTTGCAGATGTCTATGTATCGTAGCAATAGCTTTCTAATGCTTCTTAAAACGCGATATCGCATCTCATTTCTATGTTTCATAGTAAGATATAATATTCATTGCGAAGTGTTATGCATTCCTCGTCTACGATTCAAATGAAAGTAAATGCGACACTTCCTTGCAAGGAAATAGCGATTGCAGATGTCTACGCATCGTAGCAATAGAGTTCATATGATTCCTAAAACGAGATATTGCATCTCATATCTATGTTTCATGATAAGATATAATAATCATTGCGAAGTGTTGTGCATTCCTCGTCTAGGATTCAAATGAAAGTAAATGCGACACTTCCTTGCAAGGAAATAGCGATTGCAGACGTCTACGTATCGTAGCAATAGAGTTCATATGATTCTTAAAACGCGATATCGCATTTCATTTCTATGTTTCATGGTAAGATATAACATGATTTGCGAAGTGATATGTATTCCTCGTCTACACTTCAAATGAATGTGAATGCGATACTTCCTCGCTAGGAAATAGCGTTTGCAGATCTCTACGTATCGTAGCATTAGCTTTCTAATGCTTCTTAAAACGCGATATCGCATCTCATATCTATGTTTCATGGTAAGATATAGTATGATTTGCGAAGTGTTATGTATTCCTCGTCTACACTTCAAATGAATGTGAATGCGACACTTCCTCGCTAGGAAATAGCGTTTGCAGATGTCTACGTATCGTAGTAATAGATTTCTAATGCGGCTTAAAACGCGATATCGCATCTCATTCCTCTGTTTCATGGTAAGATATAATATGATTTGCGAAGTGTCATGTATTCCTTGTCTACACTTCAAATGAATGTAAATGCGACATTTCCTTACAAGGAAATAGCGTTTGCAGATGTTTACGTATCATAGCAATAGAGTTCTAATGCTTCTAAAAACGCGATATCGCATCTCATTTCTATGTTTCATGGTAAGATGTAATATGATTTGCGAAGTGTTATGTATTCCTCGTCTACACTTCAAATGAATGTGAATGCGACACTTCCTCGCTAGGAAATAGCGTTTGCAGATGTCTACGTATTGTAGCAATAGATTTCTGATGCTTCTTAAAACGCGATATCGCATCTCATTTCTATGTTTCATGGTAAGATATAATATGATTTGCGAAGTGTTTTGTATTTCTCGCCTACACTTCAAACGAATGTAAATGCGACACTTCCTTGCAAGGAAATAGCGTTTGCAGATGTCTACGTATCGAAGCAATAGAGTTCAAATGCTTCTTAAAACGCGATATCGCATCTCATTTCTATGTTTCATGGTAAGATGTTATATGATTTGCGAAGTGTTATGTATTCCTCCTCTACATTTCAAATGAATGTAAATGCGACACTTCCTTGCTAGGAAATAGCGTCTGCAGATGTCTAGGTACCGTAGCAATAGAGTTCTAATGCTTCTTAAATCGCTATATCGCGTCTCATTTCTATGTTTCATGGTAAGATGTAATATGATGTGCGAAGTGTTATGTATTCCACCTCTACACTTCAAATGAATGTAAATGCGACACTTCGCTGCCAGGAAATAGCGTTTGCAAATGTCTACCTATCGTAGCAATAGAGTTCTAATGCTTCTTAAAACGAGATATCGCATCTCATTTCTATGTTTCATGGTAAGATATAATATGAGTTGCGAAGTGTTATGTATTCCTCGTCTACACTTCAAATGAATGTAAGTGCGACACCTCCTTGCAAGGAAATAGCGTTTGCAGTTGTCTACCTATCGTAGCAATAGTTTTCTAATGCTTCTTAAAACGAGATATCGCATTTCATTTCTATGTTTCATGGTAAGATATAACATGATTTGCGAAGTGTTTTGTATTCCTCGTCTACACTTCAAATGAATGTGAATACGATACTTCCTCGCTAGGAAATAGCGTTTGCAGATGTCTACGTATCGTAGCATTAGCTTTCTAATGCTTCCTAAAACGCGATATCGCATCTCATATCTATGTTTCATGGTCAGATATAATATGATTTGCGAAGTGTCATGTATTCCTCGTCTACACTTCAAATGAATGTAAATGCGACACTTCCTTACAAGGAAATAGCGTTTGCAGATGTTTACCTATCGTAGCAATAGAGTTCTAGTGCTTCTTAAAACGCGATATCGCATCTCATTTCTATGTTTCATGGTAAGATGTAATATGATTTGCGAAGTGTTATGTATTCCTCCTCTACATTTCAAATGAATGTAAATGCGACACTTCCATGCTAGGAAATAGCGTCTGCAGATGTTTAGCTATCGTAGCAATAGAGTTCTAATGCTTCTTAAAACGCGATATCGCATCTCATATCAATGTTTCAAGGTAAGATGTAATATGATTTGCGAAGTGTTATGTATTCCTCCTCTACATTTCAAATGAATGTAAATGCGACACTTCCTTGCTAGGAAATAGCGTCTGCAGATGTCTAGGTATCGTAGCAATAGAGTTCTAATGCTTCTTAAAACGCGATATCGCATCTCATTTGTATGTTTCATGGTAAGATATAACATGATTTGCGAAGTGTTATGTTTTCCTCGTCTACACTTCAAATGAATGTGAATGGGACACTTCCTCGCTAGGAAATAGCGTTTGCAGATGTCTACGTATCGTAGCAATAGATTTCTAATGCTTCTTAAAACGCGATATCGCATCTCATTTCCATGTTTCATGGATAGATATAATATGATTTGCGAAGTGTTATGTATTCCTCGTCTACACTTCAAATGAATGTAAATGCGACACTTCCTTGCAAGGAAATAGCGTTTGCAGATTTCTACGTATCGTAGCAATAGAGTTCTTATGATTCTTAAAACGCGATATCGCATCTCATTTCTATGTTTCATGGTAAGATATAATATGATTTGCGAAGTGTCATGTATTCCTCGTCTACACTTCAAATGAATGTAAATGCGAGACTTCCTCGCTAGGAAATAGCGTTTGCAGATGTCTATGTATCGTAGCAATAGCTTTCTAATGCTTCTTAAAACGCGATATCGCATTTCATTTCTATGTTTCAAGGTAAGATATAACATGATTTGCGAAGTGATATGTATTCCTCGTCTACACTTCAAATGAATGTGAATGCGACACTTCCTTGCAAGGAAATAGCGTTTGCAGATTTCTACGTATCGTAGCAATAGAGTTCTTATGATTCTTAAAACGCGATATCGCATCTCATTTCTATGTTTCATGGTAAGATATAATATGATTTGCGAAGTGTCATGTATTCCTCGTCTACACTTCAAATGAATGTAAATGCGAGACATCCTCGCTAGGAAATAGCGTTTGCAGATGTCTATGTATCGTAGCAATAGCTTTCTAATGCTTCTTAAAACGCGATATCGCATTTCATTTCTATGTTTCATGGTAAGATATAACATGATTTGCGAAGTGATATGTATTCCTCGTCTACACTTCAAATGAATGTGAATGCGATACTTCCTCGCTAGGAAATAGCGTTTGCAGATCTCTACGTATCGTAGCATTAGCTTTCTAATGCTTCTTAAAACGCGATATCGCATCTCATATCTATGTTTCATGGTAAGATATAGTATGATTTGCGAAGTGTTATGTATTCCTCGTCTACACTTCAAATGAATGTGAATGCGACACTTCCTCGCTAGGAAATAGCGTTTGCAGATGTCTACGTATCGTAGTAATAGATTTCTAATGCGTCTTAAAACGCGATATCGCATCTCATTCCTCTGTTTCATGGTAAGATATAATATGATTTGCGAAGTGTCATGTATTCCTTGTCTACACTTCAAATGAATGTAAATGCGACATTTCCTTACAAGGAAATAGCGTTTGCAGATGTTTACGTATCATAGCAATAGAGTTCTAATGCTTCTAAAAACACGATATCGCATCTCATTTCTATGTTTCATGGTAAGATGTAATATGATTTGCGAAGTGTTATGTATTCCTCGCCTACACTTCAAATGAATGTGAATGCGACACTTCCTCGCTAGGAAATAGCGTTTGCAGATGTCTACGTATTGTAGCAATAGATTTCTGATGCTTGTTTAAACGCGATATCGCATCTCATTTCTATGTTTCATGGTAAGATATAATATGATTTGCGAAGTGTTATGTATTTCTCGTCTACACTTCAAACGAATGTAAATGCGACACTTCCTTGCAAGGAAATAGCGTTTGCAGATGTCTACGTATCGAAGCAATAGAGTTCAAATGCTTCTTAAAACGCGATATCGCATCTCATTTCTATGTATCATGGTAAGATGTAATATGATTTGCGAAGTGTTATGTATTCCTCCTCTACATTTCAAATGAATGTGAATGCGACACTTCCTCGCTAGGAAATAGCGTTTGCAGATGTCTACGTATCGTAGTAATAGATTTCTAATGCGTCTTAAAACGCGATATCGCATCTCATTCCTCTGTTTCATGGTAAGATATAATATGATTAGCGAAGTGTCATGTATTCCTTGTCTACACTTCAAATGAATGTAAATGCGACATTTCCTTACAAGGAAGTAGCGTTTGCAGATGTTTACGTATCATAGCAATAGAGTTCTAATGCTTCTAAAAACACGATATCGCATCTCATTTCTATGTTTCATGGTAAGATGTAATATGATTTGCGAAGTGTTATGTATTCCTCGTCTACACTTCAAATGAATGTGAATGCGACACTTCCTCGCTAGGAAATAGCGTTTGCAGATGTCTACGTATTGTAGCAATAGATTTCTGATGCTTCTTAAAGCGCGATATCGCATCTCATTTCTATGTTTCATGGTAAGATATAATATGATATGCGAAGTGTTATGTATTTCTCGTCTACACTTCAAACGAATGTAAATGCGACACTTCCTTGCAAGGAAATAGCGTTTGCAGATGTCTACGTATCGAAGCAATAGAGTTCAAATGCTTCTTAAAACGCGATATCGCATCTCATTTCTATGTTTCATGGTAAGATGTAATATGATTTGCGAAGTGTTATGTATTCCTCCTCTACATTTCAAATGAATGTAAATGCGACACTTCCTTGCTAGGAAATAGCGTCTGCAGATGTCTAGGTACCGTAGCAATAGAGTTCTAATGCTTCTTAAATCGCTATATCGCGTCTCATTTCTATGTTTCATGGTAAGATGTAATATGATGTGCGAAGTGTTATGTATTCCACCTCTACACTTCAAATGAATGTAAATGCGACACTTCCCTGCCAGAAAATAGCGTTTGCAAATGTCTACCTATCGTAGCAATAGTGTTCTAATGCTTCTTAAAACGCGATATCGCACCTCATTTCTATGTTTCATGGTAAGATATAATATGATTTGCGAAGTGTTGTGCATTCCTCGTCTACGATTCAAATGAAAGTAAATGCGACACTTCCTTGCAAGGAAATAACGATTGCAGATGTCTACGTATCGTAGCAATAGAGTTCATATGATTCATAAAACGCGATATCGCATCTCATTTGTATGTTTCATGGTAAGATATAACATGATTTGAGAAGTGTTATGTATTCCTCGTCTACACTTCAAATGAATGTGAATGGGACACTTCCTCGCTAGGAAATAGCGTTTGCAGATGTCTACGTATCGTAGCAATAGATTTCTAATGGTTCTTAAAACGCGATATCGCATCTCATTTCCATGTTTCATGGATAGATATAATATGATTTGCGAAGTGTCATGTATTCCTCGTCTACACTTCAAATGAATGTAAATGCTGCACTTCCTTGCAAGGAAATAGCGTTTGCAGATGTTTAACTATCGTAGCAATAGAGTTCTAATGCTTCTTAAAACGCGATATCGCATCTCATTTCTATGTTTCATGGTAAGATATAATATGATTTGCGAAGTGTTATGTATTCCTCGTCTGCACATCAAATGAATGTAAGTGCGACACTTCCTTGCAAGGAAATAGCGTTTGCAGATGTCTATGTATCGTAGCAATACAATTCTTATGATTCCTAAAACGCTATATCGCATCTCATTTCTATGTTTCATGGTAAGATATAATATGATTTGCGAAGTGTTATGTATTCCTCGTCTACACTTCAAGTGAATGTAAATGCGACACATCCTTGCTAGGAAATAGCGTCTGCAGATATCTAGGTATCGTAGCGATAGAGTTCGAATGCTTCTTAAAACGCGATATCGCACCTCATTTCTATGTTTCATGGTAAGATATAATATGATTTGCGAAGTGTTATGTATTCCTCGTCTACACTTCAAATGAATGTAAATGCGACACTTCCTTGCAAGGAAATAGCGTTTGCAGATTTCTACGTATCGTAGCAATAGAGTTCTTATGATTCTTAAAACGCGATATCGCATCTCATTTCTATGTTTCATGGTAAGATATAATATGATTTGCGAAGTGTCATGTATTCCTCGTCTACACTTCAAATGAATGTAAATGCGAGACTTCCTCGCTAGGAAATAGCGTTTGCAGATGTCTATGTATCGTAGCAATAGCTTTCTAATGCTTCTTAAAACGCGATATCGCATCTCATTTCTATGTTTCATAGTAAGATATAATATTCATTGCGAAGTGTTATGCATTCCTCGTCTACGATTCAAATGAAAGTAAATGCGACACTTCCTTGCAAGGAAATAGCGATTGCAGATGTCTACGCATCGTAGCAATAGAGTTCATATGATTCCTAAAACGAGATATTGCACCTCATATCTATGTTTCATGATAAGATATAATAATCATTGCGAAGTGTTGTGCATTCCTCGTCTAGGATTCAAATGAAAGTAAATGCGACACTTCCTTGCAAGGAAATAGCGATTGCAGACGTCTACGTATCGTAGCAATAGAGTTCATATGATTCTTAAAACGCGATATCGCATTTCATTTCTATGTTTCATGGTAAGATATAACATGATTTGCGAAGTGATATGTATTCCTCGTCTACACTTCAAATGAATGTGAATGCGATACTTCCTCGCTAGGAAATAGCGTTTGCAGATCTCTACGTATCGTAGCATTAGCTTTCTAATGCTTCTTAGAACGCGATATCGCATCTCATATCTATGTTTCATGGTAAGATATAGTATGATTTGCGAAGTGTTATGTATTCCTCGTCTACACTTCAAATGAATGTGAATGCGACACTTCCTCGCTAGGAAATAGCGTTTGCAGATGTCTACGTATCGTAGTAATAGATTTCTAATGCGTCTTAAAACGCGATATCGCATCTCATTCCTCTGTTTCATGGTAAGATATAATATGATTTGCGAAGTGTCATGTATTCCTTGTCTACACTTCAAATGAATGTAAATGCGACATTTCCTTACAAGGAAATAGCGTTTGCAGATGTTTACGTATCATAGCAATAGAGTTCTAATGCTTCTAAAAACGCGATATCGCATCTCATTTCTATGTTTCATGGTAAGATGTAATATGATTTGCGAAGTGTTATGTATTCCTCGTCTACACTTCAAATGAATGTGAATGCGACACTTCCTCGCTAGGAAATAGCGTTTGCAGATGTCTACGTATTGTAGCAATAGATTTCTGATGCTTCTTAAAACGCGATATCGCATCTCATTTCTATGTTTCATGGTAAGATGTAATATGATTTGCGAAGTGTTACGTATTCCTCCTCTACATTTCAAATGAATGTAATTGCGACACTTCCTTGCTAGGAAATAGCGTCTGCAGATGTCTAGGTATCGTAGCAATAGAGTTCTAATGCTTCTTAAAACGCGATATCGCGTCTCATTTCTATGTTTCATGGTAAGATATAACATGATTTGCGAAGTGTTATGTATTCCTCGTCTACACTTCAAATGAATGTGAATGCGATACTTCCTCGCTAGGAAATTGCGTTTGCAGATGTCTACGTATCGTAGCAATAGAGTTCTAATGCTTCTTAAAACGCGATATCGCATCTCATTTCTATGTTTCATGGTAAGATGTAATACGATTTGCGAAGTGTTATGTATTCCTCCTCTACATTTCAAATGAATGTAAATGCGACACTTCCTTGCTAGGAAATAGCGTTTGCAGATGTCTACGTATCGAAGCAATAGAGTTCAAATGCTTCTTAAAACGCGATATCGCATCTCATTTCTATGTTTCATGGTAAGATGTAATATGATTTGCGAAGTGTTATGTATTCCTCCTCTACATTTCAAATGAATGTAAATGCGACACTTCCTTGCTAGGAAATAGCGTCTGCAGATGTCTAGGTACCGTAGCAATAGAGTTCTAATGCTTCTTAAATCGCTATATCGCGTCTCATTTCTATGTTTCATGGTAAGATGTAATATGATGTGCGAAGTGTTATGTATTCCACCTCTACACTTCAAATGAATGTAAATGCGACACTTCCCTGCCAGAAAATAGCGTTTGCAAATGTCTACCTATCGTAGCAATAGTGTTCTAATGCTTCTTAAAACGCGATATCGCACCTCATTTCTATGTTTCATGGTAAGATATAATATGATTTGCGAAGTGTTGTGCATTCCTCGTCTACGATTCAAATGAAAGTAAATGCGACACTTCCTTGCAAGGAAATAACGATTGCAGATGTCTACGTATCGTAGCAATAGAGTTCATATGATTCATAAAACGCGATATCGCATCTCATTTGTATGTTTCATGGTAAGATATAACATGATTTGAGAAGTGTTATGTATTCCTCGTCTACACTTCAAATGAATGTGAATGGGACACTTCCTCGCTAGGAAATAGCGTTTGCAGATGTCTACGTATCGTAGCAATAGATTTCTAATGGTTCTTAAAACGCGATATCGCATCTCATTTCCATGTTTCATGGATAGATATAATATGATTTGCGAAGTGTCATGTATTCCTCGTCTACACTTCAAATGAATGTAAATGCTGCACTTCCTTGCAAGGAAATAGCGTTTGCAGATGTTTAACTATCGTAGCAATAGAGTTCTAATGCTTCTTAAAACGCGATATCGCATCTCATTTCTATGTTTCATGGTAAGATATAATATGATTTGCGAAGTGTTATGTATTCCTCGTCTGCACATCAAATGAATGTAAGTGCGACACTTCCTTGCAAGGAAATAGCGTTTGCAGATGTCTATGTATCGTAGCAATACAATTCTTATGATTCCTAAAACGCTATATCGCATCTCATTTCTATGTTTCATGGTAAGATATAATATGATTTGCGAAGTGTTATGTATTCCTCGTCTACACTTCAAGTGAATGTAAATGCGACACATCCTTGCTAGGAAATAGCGTCTGCAGATATCTAGGTATCGTAGCGATAGAGTTCGAATGCTTCTTAAAACGCGATATCGCACCTCATTTCTATGTTTCATGGTAAGATATAATATGATTTGCGAAGTGTTATGTATTCCTCGTCTACACTTCAAATGAATGTAAATGCGACACTTCCTTGCAAGGAAATAGCGTTTGCAGATTTCTACGTATCGTAGCAATAGAGTTCTTATGATTCTTAAAACGCGATATCGCATCTCATTTCTATGTTTCATGGTAAGATATAATATGATTTGCGAAGTGTCATGTATTCCTCGTCTACACTTCAAATGAATGTAAATGCGAGACTTCCTCGCTAGGAAATAGCGTTTGCAGATGTCTATGTATCGTAGCAATAGCTTTCTAATGCTTCTTAAAACGCGATATCGCATCTCATTTCTATGTTTCATAGTAAGATATAATATTCATTGCGAAGTGTTATGCATTCCTCGTCTACGATTCAAATGAAAGTAAATGCGACACTTCCTTGCAAGGAAATAGCGATTGCAGATGTCTACGCATCGTAGCAATAGAGTTCATATGATTCCTAAAACGAGATATTGCACCTCATATCTATGTTTCATGATAAGATATAATAATCATTGCGAAGTGTTGTGCATTCCTCGTCTAGGATTCAAATGAAAGTAAATGCGACACTTCCTTGCAAGGAAATAGCGATTGCAGACGTCTACGTATCGTAGCAATAGAGTTCATATGATTCTTAAAACGCGATATCGCATTTCATTTCTATGTTTCATGGTAAGATATAACATGATTTGCGAAGTGATATGTATTCCTCGTCTACACTTCAAATGAATGTGAATGCGATACTTCCTCGCTAGGAAATAGCGTTTGCAGATCTCTACGTATCGTAGCATTAGCTTTCTAATGCTTCTTAGAACGCGATATCGCATCTCATATCTATGTTTCATGGTAAGATATAGTATGATTTGCGAAGTGTTATGTATTCCTCGTCTACACTTCAAATGAATGTGAATGCGACACTTCCTCGCTAGGAAATAGCGTTTGCAGATGTCTACGTATCGTAGTAATAGATTTCTAATGCGTCTTAAAACGCGATATCGCATCTCATTCCTCTGTTTCATGGTAAGATATAATATGATTTGCGAAGTGTCATGTATTCCTTGTCTACACTTCAAATGAATGTAAATGCGACATTTCCTTACAAGGAAATAGCGTTTGCAGATGTTTACGTATCATAGCAATAGAGTTCTAATGCTTCTAAAAACGCGATATCGCATCTCATTTCTATGTTTCATGGTAAGATGTAATATGATTTGCGAAGTGTTATGTATTCCTCGTCTACACTTCAAATGAATGTGAATGCGACACTTCCTCGCTAGGAAATAGCGTTTGCAGATGTCTACGTATTGTAGCAATAGATTTCTGATGCTTCTTAAAACGCGATATCGCATCTCATTTCTATGTTTCATGGTAAGATGTAATATGATTTGCGAAGTGTTACGTATTCCTCCTCTACATTTCAAATGAATGTAATTGCGACACTTCCTTGCTAGGAAATAGCGTCTGCAGATGTCTAGGTATCGTAGCAATAGAGTTCTAATGCTTCTTAAAACGCGATATCGCGTCTCATTTCTATGTTTCATGGTAAGATATAACATGATTTGCGAAGTGTTATGTATTCCTCGTCTACACTTCAAATGAATGTGAATGCGATACTTCCTCGCTAGGAAATTGCGTTTGCAGATGTCTACGTATCGTAGCAATAGAGTTCTAATGCTTCTTAAAACGCGATATCGCATCTCATTTCTATGTTTCATGGTAAGATGTAATACGATTTGCGAAGTGTTATGTATTCCTCCTCTACATTTCAAATGAATGTAAATGCGACACTTCCTTGCTAGGAAATAGCGTCTGCAGATGTCTGGGTATCGTAGCAATAGAGTTCTAATGCTTCTTAAAACGCGATATCGCGTCTCATTTCTATGTTTCATGGTAAGATGTAATATGATTTGCGAAGTGTTATGTATTCCTCCTCTACATTTCAAATGAATGTAAATGCGACACTTCCTTGCTAGGAAATAGCGTCTGCAGATGTCTAGGTATCGTAGCAATAGAGTTCTAATGCCTCTTAAAACGCGATATCGCGTCTCATTTCTATGTTTCATGGTAAGATGTAATATGATGTGCGAAGTGTTATGTATTCCTCCTCTACACTTCAAATGAATGTAAATGCGACACTTGCCTGCCAGGAAATAGCGTTTGCAAATGTCCACCTATCGCGGCAATAGTGTTCTAATGCTTCTTAAAACGCGATATCGCACCTCATTTCTATGTTTCATGGTAAGATATAATATGATTTGCGAAGTGTTATGTATTCCTCGTCTACACTTCAAATGAATGTAAATGCGACACTTCCTTGCAAGGAAATAGCGTTTGCAGATGTGTACGTATCGAAGCAATAGAGTTCAAATGCTTCTTAAAACGAGATATTGCATCTCATATCTATGTTTCATGATAAGATATAATAATCATTGCGAAGTGTTGTGCATTCCTCGTCTAGGATTCAAATGAAAGTAAATGCGACACTTCCTTGCAAGGAAATAACGATTGCAGACGTCTACGTATCGTAGCAATAGAGTTCATATGATTCTTAAAACGCGATATCGCATTTCATTTCTATGTTTCATGGTAAGATATAACATGATTTGCGAAGTGATATGTATTCCTCGTCTACACTTCAAATGAATGTGAATGCGATACTTCCTCGCTAGGAAATAGCGTTTGCAGATCTCTACGTATCGTAGCATTAGCTTTCTAATGCTTCTTAAAACGCGATATCGCATCTCATATCTATGTTTCATGGTAAGATATAGTATGATTTGCGAAGTGTTATGTATTCCTCGTCTACACTTCAAATGAATGTGAATGCGACACTTCCTCGCTAGGAAATAGCGTTTGCAGATGTCTACGTATCGTAGTAATAGATTTCTAATGCGTCTTAAAACGCGATATCGCATCTCATTCCTCTGTTTTCATGGTAAGATATAATATGATTTGCGAAGTGTCATGTATTCCTTGTCTACACTTCAAATGAATGTAAATGCGACATTTCCTTACAAGGAAATAGCGTTTGCAGATGTTTACCTATCGTAGCAATAGATTTCTAATGCTTCTTAAAACGCGATATCGCATCTCATTCCTCTGTTTCATGGTAAGATATAATATGATTTGCGAAGTGTCATGTATTCCTTGTCTACCCTTCAAATGAATGTAAATGCGACACTTCCTTACAAGGAAATAGCGTTTGCAGATGTTTACCTATCGTAGCAATAGAGTTCTAATGCTTCTTAAAACGCGATATCGTATCTCATTTCTATGTTTCATGGTAAGATATAATATGATTTGCGAAGTGTTATGTATTCCTCGTCTACGATTCAAATGAAAGTAAATGCGACACTTCCTTGCAAGGAAATAACGATTGCAGATGTCTACGTATCGTAGCAATAGCTTTCTAATGCTTCTTAAAACGCGATATCCCTTCTCATTTCTATGTTTTATGGTAAGATATAATATGATTTGCGAAGTGTTATGTATTCCTCGTCTACACTTCAAATGAATGTGAATGCGATACTTCCTCGCTAGGAAATAGCGTTTGCAGATGTCTACGTATCGTAGCACTAGCTTTCTAATGCTTCTTAAAACGCGATATCGCATCTCATTTCTATGTTTCATGGTAAGATGTAATATGATTTGCGATGTGTCATGTATTCCTCGTCTACACTTCAAATGAATGTAAATGCGACACTTCCTTGCTAGTAAATAGCGTCTGCTGATATCTAGGTATCGTAGCGATAGTGTTCTAATGCTTCTTAGAACGCGATACCGCATCTCATTTCTATGTTTCATGATAAGATATAACATGATTTGCGAAGTGTTATGTATTCCTCGTCTACACTTCAAATGAATGTGAATGCGATACTTCCTCGCTAGGAAATAGCGTTTGCAGATGTCTACGTATCGTAGAAATAGCTTTCTAATGCTTCATAAAACGCGATATCGCATCTCATTTCTATGTTTCATGGTAAGATATAATGTGATTTGCCATGTGTTATGTATTCCTCCTCTACACTTCAAATGAATGTAAATGCGACACTTCCTCGCTAGGAAATAGCGTTTGCAGATGTCTACGTATCGTAGCAATAGCTTTCTAATGCTTCTTAAAACGCGATATCGCATCTCATTTCTATGTTTCATGGCAAGATAGAATATGATTTGCGAAGTGTTATGTATTCCTCGTCTACACTTCAAATGAATGTGAATGCGACACTTCCTCGCTAGGAAATAGCGTTTGCAGATGTCTACGTATCGTAGCAATAAATTTCTAATGCATCTTAAAACGCGATATAGCATCTCATTCCTCTGTTTCATGGTAAGATATAATATGAGTTGCGAAGTGTTATGTATTCCTCGTCTACACTTCAAATGAATGTGAATGCGATACTTCCTCGCTAGGAAATAGCGTTTGCAGATGTCTACGTATCGTAGCAATAGAGTTCTAATGCTTCTTAAAACGCGATATCGCATCTCATTTCTATGTTTCATGGTAAGATGTAATATGATTTGCGAAGTGTTATGTATTCCTCCTCTACATTTCAAATGAATGTAAATGCGACACTTCCTTGCTAGGAAATAGCGTCTGCAGATGTCTAGGTATCGTAGCAATAGAGTTCTAATGCTTCTTAAATGCGATATCGCGTCTCATTTCTATGTTTCATGGTAAGATGTAATATGATGTGCGAAGTGTTATGTATTCCACCTCTACACTTCAAATGAATGTAAATGCGACACTTCCCTGCCAGGAAATAGCGTTTGCAAATGTCCACCTATCGTAGCAATAGTGTTCTAATGCTTCTTAAAACGCGATATCGCACCTCATTTCTATGTTTCATGGTAAGATATAATATGATTTGCGAAGTGTTATGTATTCCTCGTCTACACTTCAAATGAATGTAAATGCGACACTTCCTTGCAAGGAAATAGCGTTTGCAGATGTGTACGTATCGAAGCAATAGAGTTCAAATGCTTCTTAAAACGAGATATTGCATCTCATATCTATGTTTCATGATAAGATATAATAATCATTGCGAAGTGTTGTGCATTCCTCGTCTAGGATTCAAATGAAAGTAAATGCGACACTTCCTTGCAAGGAAATAACGATTGCAGATGTCTACGTATCGTAGCAATAGAGTTCATATGATTCTTAAAACGCGATATCGCATTTCATTTCTATGTTTCATGGTAAGATATAACATGATTTGCGAAGTGATATGTATTCCTCGTCTACACTTCAAATGAATGTGAATGCGATACTTCCTCGCTAGGAAATAGCGTTTGCAGATGTCTACGTATCGTAGCATTAGCTTTCTAATGCTTCTTAAAACGCGATATCGCATCTCATATCTATGTTTCATGGTAAGATATAGTATGATTTGCGAAGTGTTATGTATTCCTCGTCTACACTTCAAATGAATGTGAATGCGACACTTCCTCGCTAGGAAATAGCGTTTGCAGATGTCTACGTATCGTAGCAATAGATTTCTAATGCGTCTTAAAACGCGATATCGCATCTCATTCCTCTGTTTCATGGTAAGATATAATATGATATGCGAAGTGTCATGTATTCCTTGTCTACACTTCAAATGATTGTAAATGCGACATTTCCTTACAAGGAAATAGCGTTTGCAGATGTTTACCTATCGTTGCAATAGATTTCTAATGCTTCTTAAAACGCGATATCGCATCTCATTCCTCTGTTTCATGGTAAGATGTAATATGATTTGCGAAGTGTTATGTATTCCTCCTCTACATTTCAAATGAATGTAAATGCGACACTTCCATGCTAGGAAATAGCGTCTGCAGATGTCTAGGTATCGTAGCAATAGAGTTCTAATGCTTCTTAAAACGCGATATCGCATCTCATTTCTATGTTTCATGGTAAGATATTATATGATTTGCGAAGTGTTATGTATTCCTCGTCTACACTTCAAATGAATGTAAATGCGACACTTCCTTGCAAGGAAATGGCGTCTGCAGATGTCTACGTATCGTAGCAATAGGGTTCTTATGATCCTTAAAACGCGATATCGCATCTCAGTTCTATGTTTCATGGTAAGATATAATATGATTTGCGAAGTGTTATGTATTCCTCGTCTACACTTCATATGAATGTTACTGCGACACTTCCTTGCAAGGAAAGTGCGCTTGCAGATGTCTACGTATCGTAGCAATAGAGTTCTTATGATTCTTAAAACGCGATATCGCATCTCATTTCTATGTTTCATGGTAAGATATAATATGATTTGCGTAGTGTTATGTGCTCCTCGTCTACACTTCAAATGAATGTAAATGCGACACTTCCTTGCAAGGAAATAGCGTTTGCAGATGTCTAGGTATCGTAGCAATAGTGTTCTAATGCTTCTTAAAACGCGATATCGCATCTCATTTCTATGTTTCATGGTAAGATATATTATGATTTGCGAAGTGTTATGTATTCCTCGTCTACACTTCAAATGAATGTAAATGCGACACTTCCTTGCTAGGAAATAGCGTCTGCAGATGTCTAGGTATCGTAGCGATAGAGTTCTAATGCTTCTCAAAACGCAATATCGCATCTCATTTCTACGTTTCATGGTAAGATGTAATATGATTTGCGAAGTGTTATGTATTCGTCGTCTACACTTCAAATGAATGTAAATGTGACACTTCCTTGCAAGGAAATAGCGTTTGCAGATGTCTACGTGTCGGAGCAATAGTGTTCTAATGCTTCTTAAAACGCGATATCGCATCTCATTTCTATGTTTCATGGTAAGATATAATATGATTTGCGAAGTGTCATGTATTCCTCGTCTACACTTCCAATGAATGTAAATGCGAGACTTACTTGCTAGGAAATAGCGTCTGCAGATGTCTAGGTATCGTAGCAATAGTGTTCTAATGCTTCTTAAGACGCGATGTCGCATCTCATTTCTATGTTTCATGGTAAGATATAATATGATTTGCGAAGTGTCATGCATTCCTCGTCTACACTTCAAATGAATGTAAATGCGACACTTCCTTGCTAGGAAATAGAGTCTGCAGATGTCTAGGTATCGTAGCAATAGAGTTCTAATGCTTCTTAAAACGCGATATCGCATCTCATTTCTGTGTTTCATAGTAAGATATAATATGATTTGCGAAGTGTCATGTATTCCTCGTCTACACTTCAAATGAATGTGAATGCGATCCTTCCTCGCTAGGAAATAGCGTTTGCAGATGTCTACGTATCGTTGCAATAGCTTTCTAATGCTTCTTAAAACGCGATATCGCATCTCATTTCTATGTTTCATGGTAAGATATAGTATGATTTGCGAAGTGTCATGTATTGGTCGTCTACACTTCAAATGAAAGTAAATGCGACACTTCCTTGGAAAGAAATAGCGTTTGCAGATGTCTACGTATCGTAGCATTATGTTTCTAATGCTTCTTAAAACGCGATATCGCATCTCATTTCTATGTTTCATGGTAAGATATAATATGATTTGCGAAGTGTTATGTGCTCCACGTCTACACTTCAAATGATTGTAAATGCGACACTTCCTTGCAAGGAAATAGCGTTTACAGATGTCTAGGTATCGTAGCAATAGATTTCTAATGCTTCTTAAAACACAATATCGCATCTCATTTCTATGTTTCATGGTAAGATATAATATGATTTGCGAAGTGTCATGTATTCCTCGTCTACACTCCAAATGAATGTAAATGCGACACTTCCATGCTAGGAAATAGCGTCTGCAGATGTCTAGGTATCGTAGCAATAGAGTTCAAATGCTTCTTAAAACGAGATATAATATCTCATATCTATGTTTCATGATAAGATATAATATTCATTGCGAAGTGTTATGCATTCCGCGTCTACGATTCAATTGAATGTAAATGCGACATTTCCTTGCAAGGAAATAGCGTTTGCAGATGTCTACGTATCGTAGCAATGGAGTTCTAATGCTTCTTAAAACGCGATATCGCACCTCATATCTATGTTTCATGGTAAGATATAATATGATTTGCGAAGTGTTATGTATTCCTCTTCTACACTTCAAATGAATGTAAATGCGACACTTCCTTGCAAAGAAATAGCGTTTGCAGATGTCTACGTATCGTAGCAGTAGATATCTAATGCTTCTTAAAACGCGATATCGCTTCTCATTTCTATGTTTCATGGTAACATATAATATGATTTGCGAAGTGTTATGTATTCCTCGTCTACACTTCAAATGAATGTAAATGCGACACTTCCTTGCAAGGAAATAGCGTTTGCAGATGTCTACGTATCGTAGCAATAGAGTTCTTATGATTCTTAAAACGCGATATCGCATCTCATTTCTATGTTTCATGGTAAGATATAATATGATTTGCGAAGTGTTATGTATTCCTCGTCAACAGTTCAAATGAATGTAAATGCGATACTTCCTTGCAAAGAAATAGCGTTTGCAGATGTCTACGTATCGTAGCAATAGATTTCTAATGCTTCTTAAAACGCAATATCGCATCTCATTTCAATGTTTCTTGGTAAGATATAATATGATTTGCGAAGTGTCATGTATTCCTCGTCAACACTTCAAATGAATGTACATGCGACACTTCCTTGCTAGGAAATAGCGTCTGCAGATGTCTAGGTATCGTAGCAATAGAGTTCAAATGCTTCTTAAAACGAGATATAATATCTCATATCTATGTTTCATTATAAGATATAATATTCATTGCGAAGTGTCATGCATTCCTCGTCTACACTTCAAATGAATGTAAATGCGACACTTCCTTGCTAGGAAATAGCGTCTGCAGATGTCTAGGTATCGTAGCAATAGAGTTCTAATGCTTCTTAAAACGCGATATTGCATCTCATTTCTATGTTTCATGGTAAGATATAACATGATTTGCGAAGTCTTATGTATTCCTCGTCTACACTTCAAATGAATGTAAATGCGACACTTCCTTGCAAGGAAATAGCGTTTGCAGATGTCTACGTATCGTAGCAATGGAGTTCTTATGATTCTTAATACGCGATATCGCATCTCATTTCTATGTTTCATGGAAAGATATAATATGATTTGCGAAGTGTGATGTATTCCTCGTCTACACTTCAAATGAATGTAAATGCAACACTTCCTTGCAAGTAAATAGCGTTTGCAGATGTCTACCTATCGTAGCAGTGGAGTTCTAATGCTTCTTAAAACGCGATATTGCATCTCATTTCTATGTTTCATGGTAAGATATAACATGATTTGCGAAGTCTTATGTATTCCTCGTCTACACTTCAAATGAATGTAAATGCGAAACTTCCTTGCAAGGAAATAGCGTTTGCAGATGTTTAGCTATCGCAGCGATAGAGTTCTGATGCTTCTCAAAACGCAATATCGCATCTCATTTCTATGTTTCTTGGTAGGATATAATATGATTTGCGAAGTGTTATGCATTCCTCGTTTACACTTCAAATGAATGTAAATGCGAAACTTCCTTGCAAGGAAATAGTGTTTGCAGATGTTTAGGTATCGCAGCGATAGAGTTCTGATGCTTCTCAAAACGCAATATCGCATCTCATTTCTATGTTTCTTGGTAAGATATAATATGATTTGCGAAGTCTTATGTATTCCTCGTTTACACTTCAAATGAATGTAAATGCGAAACTTCCTTGCAAGGAAATAGCGTTTGCAGATGTTTAGGTATCGCAGCGATAGAGTTCTAATGCTTCTTAAAACGCGATATCGCTTCTCATTTCTATGTTTCATGGTAAGATATAATATGATTTGCGAAGTGTTTTGTATTCCTCGTCTACACTTCAAATGAATGTAAATGCGACACTTCCTTGCAAGGAAATAGCGTTTGCAGATGTCTACGTATCGAAGCAATAGAGTTCAAATGCTTCTTAAAACGAGATATTGCATCACATATCTATGTTTCATGATAAGATATATTATTCATTGCGAAGTGTTATGCATTCTACGTCTACGATTCAAATGAACGCAAATGCGACACTTCCTTGCTAGGAAGTAGCGTCTGCAGATGTCTAGGTATCGTAGCAATAGAGTTCTAATGCTTCTTAAAACGCGATATAGCATCTCATTTCTATGTTTCATGGTAGGATATTATATGATTTGCGAAGTGTTATGTATTCCTCTTCTACACTTCAGATGAATGTAAATGCGACACTTCCTTGCAAGGAAATAGCGTCTGCAGATGTCTACGTATCGTAGCAATAGAGTTCTTATGAATCTTAAAACGCGATATCGCATCTCATTTCTATGTTTCATGGTAAGATATAATATGATTTGCGAAGTGTGATGTATTCCTCGTCTACACTTCAAATGAATGTAAATGCAACACTTCCTTGCAAGGGAATAGCGTTTGCAGATGTCTGCCTATCGTAGCAGTAGAGTTCTAATGCTTCTTAAAACGCGATATCGCATACCATTTCTATGTTTCTTGGTAAGATATAATATTCATTGCGAAGTGTTATGCATTCCACGTCTGCGATTCAAATGAACGTAAATGCGACGCTTCCTTGCAAGGAAATAGCGTTTGCAGATGTCTACGTATCGTAACACTAGAGTTCTAATGCTTCTTAAAACGCGATATCGCATCTCACTTCTATGTTTCATGGTAAGATATAACATGATTTGCGAAGTGTTATGTATTCCTCGTCTACACTTCAAATGAATGTAAATGCGACACTTCCTTGCTAGGAAATAGCGTCTGCAGATGTCTAGGTATCGTAGCAATAGAGTTCTAATGCTTCTTAAAACGCGATATTGCATCTCATTTCTATGTTTCATGGTAAGATATAACATGATTTGCGAAGTCTTATGTATTCCTCGCCTACACTTCAAATGAATGTAAATGCGAAACTTCCTTGCAAGGAAATAGCGTTTGCAGATGTTTAGCTATCGCAGCGATAGAGTTCTGATGCTTCTCAAAACGCAATATCGCATCTCATTTCTATGTTTCTTGGTAGGATATAATATGATTTGCGAAGTGTTATGCATTCCGCGTCTACGATTCAATTGAATGTAAATGCGACACTTCCTTGCAAGGAAATAGCGTTTGCAGATGTCTACCTATCGTAGCAGTAGTGTTCTAATGCTTCTTAAAACGCGATATCGCACCTCATATCTATGTTTCATGGTAAGATATAATATGATTTGCGAAGTGTTATGTATTCCTCGTCTACACTTCAAATGAATGTAAATGCGACACTTCCTTGCAAAGAAATAGCGTTTGCAGATGTCTACGTATCGTAGCAATAGATTTCTAATGCTTCTTAAAACGCGATATCGCTTCTCATTTCTATGTTTCATGGTAAGATATAATATGATTTGCGAAGTGTCATGCATTCCTCGTCTACACTTCAAATGAATGTAAATGCGACACTTCCTTGCTAGGAAATAGCGTCTGCAGATGTCTAGGTATCGTAGCAATAGAGTTCTAATGCTTCTTAAAACGCGATATTGCATCTTATTTCTATGTTTCATGGTAAGATATAACATGATTTGCGAAGTCTTATGTATTCCTCGTCTACACTTCAAATGAATGTAAATGCGACACTTCCTTGCAAGGAAATAGCGTTTGCAGATGTCTACGTATCGTAGCAATGGAGTTCTTATGATTCTTAATACGCGATATCGCATCTCATTTCTATGTTTCATGGAAAGATATAATATGATTTGCGAAGTGCGATGTATTCCTCGTCTACACTTCAAATGAATGTAAATGCAACACTTCCTTGCAAGTAAATAGCGTTTGCAGATGTCTACCTATCGTAGCAGTGGAGTTCTAATGCTTCTTAAAACGCGATATCGCATCTCATTTCTATGTTTCATGGTAAGATATAATATGATTTGCGAAGTCTTATGTATTCCTCGTCTACACTTCAAATGAATGTAAATGCGACACTTCCTTGGTAGGAAATAGCGTCTGCAGATGTCTAGGTTTCGTAGCAATAGAGTTCTAATGCTTCTTAAAACGCGATATCGCATCTCACTTCTATGTTTCATGGTAAGATATAACATGATTTGCGAAGTGTTATGTATTCCTCGTCTACACTTCGAATGAATGTAAATGCGAAACTTCCTTACAAGGAAATAGCGTTTGCAGATGTTTAGGTATCGCAGCGATAGAGTTCTGATGCTTCTCAAAACGCAATATCGCATCTCATTTCTATGTTTCTTGGTAAGATATAATATGATTTGCGAAGTCTTATGTATTCCTCGTTTACACTTCAAATGAATGTAAATGCGAAACTTCCTTGCAAGGAAATAGCGTTTGCAGATGTTTAGGTATCGCAGCGATAGAGTTCTGATGCTTCTCAAAACGCAATATCGCATCTCATTTCTATGTTTCTTGGTAAGATATAATATGATTTGCGAAGTGTG
>NW_027490881.1:0-36879 GCF_050948175.1 Xylocopa sonorina | reverse complement strand
CGCGTTTTTATGAATCATAAGAACTCTATTGCTACGATACGTAGACATATGCAAACGCTATTTCCTTGCAAGGAAGAGTCGCATTTTCATTCATTTGAAGTGTAGACGAAGAATACATGACACGTCGCAAATCATATTATATCTTACCATGAAACATAGAAATGAGATGCGATATCGCGTTTTAAGGAGCATTAGAACTCTATTGCTACGATAGGTAGACATCTGCATCGCTATTTCCTAGCAAGGAAGTTTCGCATTTACATTCATTTGAAGTGTAGAAGAGGAATACATAACACTTCGCAAATCATATTATATCTTACCATGAAACATGGAAAATGAGATGCGATATCGCGCTTTAAGAAGCATTAGAACTCTATCGCTACGATACGTAGACATCTCCAAACGCTATTTCCTTGCAAGGAAGTGTCGCATTTACATTCATTTGAAGTGTAGACGAGAACTACATAACACTTCGCGAATCATATTATATCTTACC
Organism: Xylocopa sonorina; assembly: GCF_050948175.1. Classification (NCBI taxonomy): domain Eukaryota; kingdom Metazoa; phylum Arthropoda; class Insecta; order Hymenoptera; family Apidae; genus Xylocopa; species Xylocopa sonorina. The sequence goes on along the minus strand of NW_027490881.1, from coordinate 36,383 downwards.
ATCAAACATAGAAATGAGATGCGATATCGCGTTTTAAGAGTCATAAGAACTCTATTGCTACGATACGTATATAGACATCTGCAAAACGCTATTTCCTTGCAAGGAAGTGTCGCATTTACATTCATTTGAAGTGTAGACGAGTAATACATAACACTTCCCCAATCATATTATATCTTACCATGAAACATAGGAATGAGATGCGATATCGCGTTTTTAAGAAGCATTGGAAACTCTATTGCTGCGATACGTAGACATCTGCAAAACGCTATTTCCTTGCAAGGAAGAGTCGCATTTACATTCATTTGATGTGTAGACGAAGAATACATGACACTTCGCAAATCATATTTTATCTTACCATGAAACATAGAAATGAGATGCGATATCGCGCTTTAAGAAGCAATAGAACTCTATTGCTACGATACCTAGTCATCTGCAGACGCTATTTCCTAGCAGGGAAGTGTGGCATTTACATTCATTTGATGTGTAGACGGGGAATACATGACACTTCGCAAATCATATTATATCTTACCATGAAACATAGAAATGTGATGCGATATCGCGTTTTTAAGAATCATAAGAACTCTATTGCTACGATACGTAGACATCTGCAAAACGCTATTTTCCATGCAAGGAAGTGTCGCATTTACATTCATTTGATGTGTAGAAGAGGAATACTTAACACATCGCAAATCATATTATACCTTATCATGAAACATAGAAATGTGGGAGAGATATCGCGTTTTAAGAAGTATTAGAAACACTATTGCTAAGATAGGTAGACATTTGCAAACGCTATTTCCTTGCAAGGAAGTGTCGCATTTACATTCATTTGAAGTGTAGACGAGTAATACATAACACTTCCCCAATCATATTATATCTTACCATGAAACATAGAAATGAGATGCGATATCGCGTTTTAAGAAGCATTGGAACTCTATTGCTGCGATACGTAGACATCTGCAAACGCTATTTCCTTGCAAGGAAGAGTCGCATTTACATTCGTTTGATGTGTAGACGAAAGAATGCATGACACTTCGGAAATCATATTTTATCTTACCATGAAACACAGAATTGAGATGCGATATCGCGCTTTAAGAAGCAATAGAACTCTATTGCTTACGATACCTAGTCATCTGCAGACGCTATTTCCTAGCAGGGAAGTGTGGCATTTACATTCATTTGATGTGTAGACGGGGAATACATGACGCTTCGCAAATCATATTATATCTTACCATGAAACATAGAAATGTGATGCGATATCGCGTTTTAAGAATCATAAGAACTCTATTGCTACGATACGTAGACATCTGCAAACGCTATTTCCATGCAAGGAAGTGTCGCATTTACATTCATTTGATGTGTAGAAGAGGAATACATAACACATCGCAAGTCATATTATACCTTATCATGAAACATAGAAATGAGGAGCGATATCGCGTTTTAAGAAGTATTAGAACACTATTGCTAAGATAGGTAGACATTTGCAAACGCTATTTCCTTGCAAGGAAGTGTCGCATTTACATTCATTTGATGTGTAGACGAGGAATGCATAACACTTCGCAGATCTTATTATATCTTAACATGAAACACAGAAATGAGATGCGATATCGCGTTTTATGAATCATAAGAACTCTATTGCTACGATACGTAGACATCTGCAGACGCTATTTCCTAGCAGGGAAGTGTGGCATTTACATTCATTTGAATTGTAGACGAAGAATACATGACACGTCGCAAATCATATTATATCTTACCATGAAACATAGAAATGAGATGCGATATCGCGTTTTAAGAAGCATTAGAACTCTATTGCTACGATAGGTAGACATCTGCATCGCTATTTCCTAGGAAGGAAGTTTCGCATTTACATTCATTTGAAGTGTAGAAGAGGAATACATAACACTTCGCAAATCATATTATATCTTACCATGAAACATGGAAATGAGATGCGATATCGCGTTTTAAGAAGCATTAAAACTCTATTGCTACGATAGGTAGACATCTGCAAACGCTATTTCCTAGCAAGGAAGTGTCGCATTTACATTCATTTGAAGTGTAGACGAGGAATACATAACACTTCGCAAATCATATTATATCTTACCATGAAACATAGAAATGAGATGCGATATCGCGTCTTAAGAAGCACTTGAACTCTATTGCTTCGATACGTAGACATCTGCAAACGCTATTTCCTTGCAAGGAAGAGTCGCATTTACATTCATTTGAAGTGTAGACGAGGAATACATAACACTTCGCAAATCATATTATATCTTACCGTGAAACATAGAAATGAGATGCGATATCGCGTTTTAAGAAGTATTAGAACACTATTGCTAAGATAGGTAGACATTTGCAAACGCTATTTCCTTGCAAGGAAGTGTCGCATTTACATTCATTTGAAGTGTAGACGAGGAATACATAACACTTCTCCAATCATATTATATCTTACCATGAAACATAGAAATGAGATGCGATATCGCGTTTTAAGAAGCATTAGAACTCTATTGCTACGATAGGTAGACATCTGCAAACGCTATTTCCTAGCAAGGAAGTGTCGCATTTACATTCATTTGAAGTGTAGACGAGGACTACATAACACTTCGCGAATCATATTCTATCTTACCATGAAACATAGAAATGAGATGCGATATCGCGCTTTAAGAAGCATTAGAACTCTATTGCGACGATACGTAGACATCTCCAAACGCTATTTCCTTGCAAGGAAGTGCCGCATTTACATTCATTTGAAGTGTAGACGAGGACTACATAACACTTCGCGAATCATATTATATCTTACCATCAAACATAGAAATGAGATGCGATATCGCGTTTTAAAAATCATAAGAACTCTATTGCTACGATACGTATATAGACATCTGCAAACGCTATTTCCTTGCAAGGAAGTGTCGCATTTACATTCATTTGAAGTGTAGACGAGTAATACATAACACTTCCCCAATCATATTATATCTTACCATGAAACATAGAAATGAGATGCGATATCGCGTTTTAAGAAGCATTGGAACTCTATTGCTGCGATACGTAGACATCTGCAAACGCTATTTCCTTGCAAGGAAGAGTCGCATTTACATTCATTTGATGTGTAGACGAAGAATGCATGACACTTCGCAAATCATATTTTATCTTACCATGAAACATAGAAAAGAGATGCGATATCGCGCTTTAAGAAGCAATAGAACTCTATTGCTACGATACCTAGTCATCTGCAGACGCTATTTCCTAGCAGGGAAGTGTGGCATTTACATTCATTTGATGTGTAGACGGGGAATACATGACACTTCGCAAATCATATTATATCTTACCATGAAACATAGAAATGAGATGCGATATCGCGCTTTAAGAAGCAATAGAACTCTATTGCTACGATACCTAGTCATCTGCAGACGCTATTTCCTAGCAGGGAAGTGTGGCATTTACATTCATTTGATGTGTAGACGGGGAATACATGACACTTCGCAAATCATATTATATCTTACCATGAAACATAGAAATGTGATGCGATATCGCGTTTTAAGAATCATAAGAACTCTATTGCTACGATACGTAGACATCTGCAAACGCTATTTCCATGCAAGGAAGTGTCGCATTTACATTCATTTGATGTGTAGAAGAGGAATACTTAACACATCGCAAATCATATTATACCTTATCATGAAACATAGAAATGTGGAGAGATATCGCGTTTTAAGAAGTATTAGAACACTATTGCTAAGATAGGTAGACATTTGCAAACGCTATTTCCTTGCAAGGAAGTGTCGCATTTACATTCATTTGAAGTGTAGACGAGGAATGCATAACACTTCTCCAATCATATTATATCTTACCATGAAACAGAGAAATGAGATGCGATATCGCGTTTTAAGAAGCATTGGAACTCTATTGCTGCGATACGTAGACATCTGCAAACGCTATTTCCTTGCAAGGAAGAGTCGCATTTACATTCATTTGATGTGTAGACGAAGAATACATGACACTTCGGAAATCATATTTTATCTTACCATGAAACACAGAATTGAGATGCGATATCGCGCTTTAAGAAGCAATAGAACTCTATTGCTACGATACCTAGTCATCTGCAGACGCTATTTCCTAGCAGGGAAGTGTGGCATTTACATTCATTTGATGTGTAGACGGGGAATACATGACACTTCGCAAATCATATTATATCTTGCCATGAAACATAGAAATGTGATGCGATATCGCGTTTTAAGAATCATAAGAACTCTATTGCTACGATAGGTAGACATCTGCAAACGCTATTTCCTAGCAAGGAAGTGTCGCATTTACATTCATTTGAAGTGTAGACGAGGAATGAATAACACTTCTCCAATCATATTATATCTTACCATGAAACATAGAAATGAGATGCGATATCGCGTTTTAAGAAGCATTGGAAATCTATTGCTACGATACGTAGACATCTGCAAACGCTATATCCTAGCGAGGAAGTGTCGCATTCACATTCATTTGAAGTGTAGACGAGGAATACATAACACATCGCAAATCATATTATATCTTATCATGAAACATAGAAATGAGGTGCGATATGTCGTTTTAAGAAGCATTAGAACTCTATCCCTACGATACGTAGACATCTGCAAACGCTATATCCTAGCGAGGAAGTGTCGCATTCACATTCATTTGAAGTGTAGACGAGGAATACATAACACTTCGCAAATCATATTATATATTACCATGAAACACAAAAATGAGATGCGATATCGCGTTTTAAGAATCATAAGGACTCTATTGCTACGATCCCTAGTCATCTGCAGACGCTATTTCCTAGCAGGGAAGTGTGGCATTTACATTCATTTGAAGTGTAGTCGGGGAATACATGACACTTCGCAGATCTTATTATATCTTAACATGAAACATAGAAATGTGATGCGATATCGCGTTTTAAGAATCATAAGAACTCTATTGCTACGATACGTAGACATCTGCAAACGCTATATCCTAGCGAGGAAGTGTCGCATTCACATTCATTTGAAGTGTAGACGAGGAATACATAACACTTCGCAAATCATATTATATATTACCATGAAACATAGAAATGAGATGCGATATCGCGTTTTAAGAAGTATTAGAACACTATTGCTAAGATAGGTAGACATTCGCAAACGCTATTTCCTTGCAAGGAAGTGTCGCATTTACATTCATTTGAAGTGTAGACGAGGAATGAATAACACTTCTCCAATCATATTATATCTTACCATGAAACATAGAAATGAGATGCGATATCGCGTTTTAAGAAGCATTGGAAATCTATTGCTACGATACGTAGACATCTGCAAACGCTATATCCTAGCGAGGAAGTGTCGCATTCACATTCATTTGAAGTGTAGACGAGGAACACATAACACTTCGCAAATCATATTATATATTACCATGAAACACAGAAATGAGATGCGATATCGCGTTTTAAGAATCATAAGAACTCTATTGCTACGATCCCTAGTCATCTGCAGACGCTATTTCCTAGCAGGGAAGTGTGGCATTTACATTCATTTGAAGTGTAGACGGGGAATACATGACACTTCGCAGATCTTATTATATCTTAACATGAAACATAGAAATGTGATGCGATTTCGCGTTTTAAGAAGCATTGGAACTCTATTGCTGCGATACGTAGACATCTGCAAACGCTATTTCCTTGCAAGGAAGTGTCGCATTTACATTCATTTGATGTGTAGAAGAGGAATACATAACACATCGCAAATCATATTATACCTTATCATGAAACATAGAAATGAGGAGCGATATGTCGTTTTAAGAAGCATTAGAACTCTTTTGCTACGATACGTAGACATCTGCAAACGCTATTTCCTTGCAAGGAAGTGTCGCATTTTCATTCATTTGAAGTGTAGAAGAGGAATACATAACACTTCGCAAATCATATTATACCTTACCATGAAACATAGAAATGAGATGCGATATCGCGTTTTAAGAATCATTAGAACACTATTGCTACGATAGGGAGACATTTGCAAACGCTATTTCCTTGCAAGGAAGTGTCGCATTTACATTCATTTGAAGTGTAGACGAGGAATACATAGCACTTCCCCAATCATATTATATCTTACCATGAAACATAGAAATGAGATGCGATATCGCGTTTTAAGAAGCATTGGAACTCTATTGCTACGATACGTAGACATCTGCAAACGCCATTTCCTTGCAAGGAAGTGTCGCATTTACATTCATTTGATGTGTAGACGAGGAATACATAACACTTCGCAAATCATATTATATATTACCATGAAACATAGAAATGAGATGCGATATCGCGTTTTAAGAAGTATTAGAACACTATTGCTAAGATAGGTAGACATTCGCAAACGCTATTTCCTTGCAAGGAAGTGTCGCATTTACATTCATTTGAAGTGTAGACGAGGAATGAATAACACTTCTCCAATCATATTATATCTTACCATGAAACATAGAAATGAGATGCGATATCGCGTTTTAAGAAGCATTGGAAATCTATTGCTACGATACGTAGACATCTGCAAACGCTATATCCTAGCGAGGAAGTGTCGCATTCACATTCATTTGAAGTGTAGACGAGGAACACATAACACTTCGCAAATCATATTATATATTACCATGAAACACAGAAATGAGATGCGATATCGCGTTTTAAGAATCATAAGAACTCTATTGCTACGATCCCTAGTCATCTGCAGACGCTATTTCCTAGCAGGGAAGTGTGGCATTTACATTCATTTGAAGTGTAGACGGGGAATACATGACACTTCGCAGATCTTATTATATCTTAACATGAAACATAGAAATGTGATGCGATATCGCGTTTTAAGAAGCATTGGAACTCTATTGCTGCGATACGTAGACATCTGCAAACGCTATTTCCTTGCAAGGAAGTGTCGCATTTACATTCATTTGATGTGTAGAAGAGGAATACATAACACATCGCAAATCATATTATATATTACCATGAAACACAGAAATGAGATGCGATATCGCGTTTTAAGAATCATAAGAACTCTATTGCTACGATCCCTAGTCATCTGCAGACGCTATTTCCTAGCAGGGAAGTGTGGCATTTACATTCATTTGAAGTGTAGACGGGGAATACATGACACTTCGCAGATCTTATTATATCTTAACATGAAACATAGAAATGTGATGCGATATCGCGTTTTAAGAAGCATTGGAACTCTATTGCTGCGATACGTAGACATCTGCAAACGCTATTTCCTTGCAAGGAAGTGTCGCATTTACATTCATTTGATGTGTAGAAGAGGAATACATAACACATCGCAAATCATATTATACCTTATCATGAAACATAGAAATGAGGAGCGATATGTCGTTTTAAGAAGCATTAGAACTCTTTTGCTACGATACGTAGACATCTGCAAACGCTATTTCCTTGCAAGGAAGTGTCGCATTTTCATTCATTTGAAGTGTAGAAGAGGAATACATAACACTTCGCAAATCATATTATACCTTACCATGAAACATAGAAATGAGATGCGATATCGCGTTTTAAGAATCATTAGAACACTATTGCTACGATAGGGAGACATTTGCAAACGCTATTTCCTTGCAAGGAAGTGTCGCATTTACATTCATTTGAAGTGTAGACGAGGAATACATAGCACTTCCCCAATCATATTATATCTTACCATGAAACATAGAAATGAGATGCGATATCGCGTTTTAAGAAGCATTGGAACTCTATTGCTACGATACGTAGACATCTGCAAACGCCATTTCCTTGCAAGGAAGTGTCGCATTTACATTCATTTGATGTGTAGACGAGGAATACATAACACATCGCAAATCATATTATATCTTATCATGAAACATAGAAATGAGGTGCGATATGTCGTTTTAAGAAGCATTAGAACTCTATCCCTACGATACGTAGACATCTGCAAACGCTATTTCCTTGCAAGGAAGTGTCGCATTTACATTCATTTGAAGTGTAGAAGAGGAATACATGACACTTCGCGAATCATATTATATCTTACCATGAAACATAGAAATGAGATGCGATATCGCGTTTTAAGAATCATAAGAACTCTATTGCTACGATACGTAGACATCTGCAAACGCTATTTCCTTGCAAGGAAGTGTCGCACTTACATTCATTTGAAGTGTAGAAGAGGAATACATAACACTTCGCAAATCATATTATACCTTACCATGAAACATAGAAATGAGATGCGATATCGCGTTTTAAGAATCATTAGAACACTATTGCTACGATAGGTAGACATTTGCAAACGCTATTTCCTTGCAAGGAAGTGTCGCATTTACATTCATTTGAAGTGTAGACGAGGAATACATAACACTTCGTAAATCATATTATATCTTACCATGAAACATAGAAATGAGATGCGACATCGCGTCTTAAGAAGCACTTGAACTCTATTGCTTCGATACGTAGACATCTGCAAACGCTATTTCCTTGCAAGGAAGAGTCGCATTTACATTCATTTGAAGTGTAGACGAGGAATACATAACACTTCGCAAATCATATTATATCTTACCGTGAAACATAGAAATGGGATGCGATATCGCGTTTTAAGAAGTATTAGAACACTATTGCTAAGATAGGTAGACATTTGCAAACGCTATTTCCTTGCAAGGAAGTGTCGCATTTACATTCATTTGAAGTGTAGACGAGGAATACATAACACTTCTCCAATCATATTATATCTTACCATGAAACATAGAAATGAGATGCGATATCGCGTTTTAAGAAGCATTAGAACTCTATTGCTACGATAGGTAGACATCTGCAAACGCTATTTCCTAGCAAGGAAGTGTCGCATTTACATTCATTTGAAGTGTAGACGAGGACTACATAACACTTCGCGAATCATATTCTATCTTACCATGAAACATAGAAATGAGATGCGATATCGCGCTTTAAGAAGCATTAGAACTCTATTGCTACGATACGTAGACATCTCCAAACGCTATTTCCTTGCAAGGAAGTGTCGCATTTACATTCATTTGAAGTGTAGACGAGGACTACATAACACTTCGCGAATCATATTATATCTTACCATCAAACATAGAAATGAGATGCGATATCGCGTTTTAAAAATCATAAGAACTCTATTGCTACGATACGTATATAGACATCTGCAAACGCTATTTCCTTGCAAGGAAGTGTCGCATTTACATTCATTTGAAGTGTAGACGTGTAATACATAACACTTCCCCAATCATATTATATCTTACCATGAAACATAGAAATGAGATGCGATATCGCGTTTTAAGAATCATAAGAACTCTATTGCTACGATACGTAGACATCTCCAAACGCTATTTCCTTGCAAGGAAGTGTCGCATTTACATTCATTTGAAGTGTAGACGAGGACTACATAACACTTCGCGAATCATATTATATCTTACCATCAAACATAGAAATGAGATGCGATATCGCGCTTTAAGAAGCAATAGAACTCTATTGCTACGATACCTAGTCATCTGCAGACGCTATTTCCTAGCAGGGAAGTGTGGCATTTACATTCATTTGATGTGTTGACGGGGAATACATGACACTTCGCAAATCATATTATATCTTACCATGAAACATAGAAATGTGATGCGATATCGCGTTTTAAGAATCATAAGAACTCTATTGCTACGATACGTAGACATCTGCAAACGCTATTTCCATGCAAGGAAGTGTCGCATTTACATTCATTTGATGTGTAGAAGAGGAATACATAACACATCGCAAATCATATTATACCTTATCATGAAACATAGAAATGAGGAGCGATATCGCGTTTTAAGAAGTATTAGAACACTATTGCTAAGATAGGTAGACATTTGCAAACGCTATTTCCTTGCAAGGTAGTGTCGCATTTACATTCATTTGAAGTGTCGACGAGGAATGCATAACACTTCTCCAATCATATTATATCTTACCATGAAACATAGAAATGAGATGCGATATCGCGTTTTAAGAAGCATTGGAAATCTATTGCTACGATACGTAGACATCTGCAAACGCTATATCCTAGCGAGGAAGTGTCGCATTCACATTCATTTGAAGTGTAGACGAGGAATACATAACACTTCGCAAATCATATTATATATTACCATGAATCACAGAAATGAGATGCGATATCGCGTTTTAAGAATCATAAGAACTCTATTGCTACGATCCCTAGTCATCTGCAGACGCTATTTCCTAGCAGGGAAGTGTGGCATTTACATTCATTTGAAGCGTAGACGGGGAATACATGACACTTCGCAAATCTTATTATATCTTACCATGAAACATAGAAATGTGAGGCGATTTCGCGTTTTAAGAAGCATTGGAAATCTATTGCTACGATACGTAGACATCTGCAAACGCTATATCCTAGCGAGGAAGTGTCGCATTCACATTCATTTGAAGTGTGGACGACGAATACATAACACTTCGCAAATCATATTATATCTTACCATGAAACACAGAAATGAGATGCGATATCGCGTTTTAAGAATCATAAGAACTCTATTGCTACGATACGTAGACATCTCCAAACGCTATTTCCTTGCAAGGAAGTGTCACATTTACATTCATTTGAAGTGTAGACGAGGAATACATAACACTTCGCAAACCATATTATACCTTACCATGAAACATAGAAATGAGATGCGATATCGCGTTTTATGAATCATAAGAACTCTATTGCTACGATACGTAGACATATGCAAACGCTATTTCCTTGCAAGGAAGTGTCGCATTTACATTCATTTGAAGTGTAGACGAGGAATACATAGCACTTCCCCAGTCATATTATATCTTACCATGAAACATAGAAATGAGATGCGATATCGCGTTTTAAGAAGCATTGGAGCTCTATTGCTACGATACGTAGACATCTGCAAACGCCATTTCCTTGCAAGGAAGTGTCGCATTTACATTCATTTGATGTGTAGACGAGGAATACATAACACATCGCAAATCATATTATATCTTATCATGAAACATAGAAATGAGGTGCGATATGTCGTTTTAAGAAGCATTAGAACTCTATCCCTACGATACGTAGACATCTGCAAACGCTATTTCCTTGCAAGGAAGTGTCGCATTTACATTCATTTGAAGTGTAGAAGAGGAATACATGACACTTCGCGAATCATATTATATCTTACCATCAAACATAGAAATGAGATGCGATATCGCGTTTTAAGAATCATAAGAACTCTATTGCTACGATACGTATATAGATATCTGCAAACGCTATTTCCTTGCAAGGAAGTGTCGCATTTACATTCATTTGAAGTGTAGACGAGTAATACATAACACTTCCCCAATCATATTATATCTTACCATGAAACATAGAAATGAGATGCGATATCGCGTTTTAAGAAGCATTGGAACTCTATTGCTGCGATACGTAGACATCTGCAAACGCTATTTCCTTGCAAGGAAGAGTCGCATTTACATTCATTTGATGTGTAGAAGAGGAATACATAACACATCGCAAATCATATTATACCTTATCATGAAACATAGAAATGTGGAGCGATATCGCGTTTTAAGAAGTATTAGAACACTATTGCTAAGATAGGTAGACATTTGCAAACGCTATTTCCTTGCAAGGAAGTGTCGCATTTTCATTCATTTGAAGTGTAGACGAGGAATGCATAACACTTCTCCAATCATATTATATCTTACCATGAAACAGAGAAATGAGATGCGATATCGCGTTTTAAGAAGCATTGGAACTCTATTGCTGCGATACGTAGACATCTGCAAACGCTATTTCCTTGCAAGGAAGAGTCGCATTTACATTCATTTGATGTGTAGACGAAGAATACATGACACTTCGCAAATCATATTTTATCTTACCATGAAACACAGAATTGAGATGCGATATCGCGCTTTAAGAAGCAATAGAACTCTATTGCTACGATACCTAGTCATCTGCAGACGCTATTTCCTAGCAGGGAAGTGTGGCATTTACATTCATTTGATGTGTAGACGGGGAATACATGACACTTCGCAAATCATATTATATCTTACCATGAAACATAGAAATGTGATGCGATATCGCGTTTTAAGAATCATAAGAACTCTATTGCTACGATAGGTAGACATCTGCAAACGCTATTTCCTAGCAAGGAAGTGTCGCATTTACATTCATTTGAAGTGTAGACGAGGAATGAATAACACTTCTCCAATCATATTATATCTTACCATGAAACATAGAAATGAGATGCGATATCGCGTTTTAAGAAGCATTGGAAATCTATTGCTACGATACGTAGACATCTGCAAACGCTATATCCTAGCGAGGAAGTGTCGCATTCACATTCATTTGAAGTGTAGACGAGGAATACATAACACTTCGCAAATCATATTATATATTACCATGAAACACAGAAATGAGATGCGATATCGCGTTTTAAGAATCATAAGAACTCTATTGCTACGATCCCTAGTCATCTGCAGACGCTATTTCCTAGCAGGGAAGTGTGGCATTTACATTCATTTGAAGTGTAGTCGGGGAATACATGACACTTCGCAGATCTTATTATATCTTAACATGAAACATAGAAATGTGATGCGATATCGCGTTTTAAGAATCATAAGAACTATATTGCTACGATACGTAGACATCTGCAAACGCTATATCCTAGCGAGGAAGTGTCGCATTCACATTCATTTGAAGTGTAGACGAGGAATACATAACACTTCGCAAATCATATTATATATTACCATGAAACATAGAAATGAGATGCGATATCGCGTTTTAAGAAGTATTAGAACACTATTGCTAAGATAGGTAGACATTCGCAAACGCTATTTCCTTGCAAGGAAGTGTCGCATTTACATTCATTTGAAGTGTAGACGAGGAATGAATAACACTTCTCCAATCATATTATATCTTACCATGAAACATAGAAATGAGATGCGATATCGCGTTTTAAGAAGCATTGGAAATCTATTGCTACGATACGTAGACATCTGCAAACGCTATATCCTAGCGAGGAAGTGTCGCATTCACATTCATTTGAAGTGTAGACGAGGAATACATAACACTTCGCAAATCATATTATATATTACCATGAAACATAGAAATGAGATGCGATATCGCGTTTTAAGAAGTATTAGAACACTATTGCTAAGATAGGTAGACATACGCAAACGCTATTTCCTTGCAAGGAAGTGTCGCATTTACATTCATTTGAAGTGTAGACGAGGAATGAATAACACTTCTCCAATCATATTATATCTTACCATGAAACATAGAAATGAGATGCGATATCGCGTTTTAAGAAGCATTGGAAATCTATTGCTACGATACGTAGACATCTGCAAACGCTATATCCTAGCGAGGAAGTGTCGCATTCACATTCATTTGAAGTGTAGACGAGGAATACATAACACTTCGCAAATCATATTATATATTACCATGAAACACAGAAATGAGATGCGATATCGCGTTTTAAGAATCATAAGAACTCTATTGCTACGATCCCTAGTCATCTGCAGACGCTATTTCCTAGCAGGGAAGTGTGGCATTTACATTCATTTGAAGTGTAGACGGGGAATACATGACACTTCGCAGATCTTATTATATCTTAACGTGAAACATAGAAATGTGATGCGATATCGCGTTTTAAGAATCATAAGAACTCTATTGCTACGATACGTAGACATCTGCAAACGCTATATCCTAGCGAGGAAGTGTCGCACTCACATTCATTTGAAGTGTAGACGAGGAATACATAACACTTCGCAAATCATATTATATATTACCATGAAACACAGAAATGAGATGCGATATCGCGTTTTAAGAATCATAAGAACTCTATTGCTACGATACGTAGACATCTCCAAACGCTATTTCCTTGCAAGGAAGTGTCGCATTTACATTCATTTGAAGTGTAGACGAGGACTACATAACACTTCGCGAATCATATTATATCTTACCATCAAACATAGAAATGAGATGCGATATCGCGTTTTAAGAATCATAAGAACTCTATTGCTACGATACGTATATAGACATCTGCAAACGCTATTTCCTTGCAAGGAAGTGTCGCATTTACATTCATTTGAAGTGTAGACGAGTAATACATAACACTTCCCCAATCATATTATATCTTACCATGAAACATAGAAATGAGATGCGATATCGCGTTTTAAGAAGCATTGGAACTCTATTGCTGCGATACGTAGACATCTGCAAACGCTATTTCCTTGCAAGGAAGAGTCGCATTTACATTCATTTGATGTGTAGACGAAGAATACATGACACTTCGCAAATCATATTTTATCTTACCATGAAACATAGAAATGAGATGCGATATCGCGCTTTAAGAAGCAATAGAACTCTATTGCTACGATACCTAGTCATCTGCAGACGCTATTTCCTAGCAGGGAAGTGTGGCATTTACATTCATTTGATGTGTAGACGGGGAATACATGACACTTCGCAAATCATATTATATCTTACCATGAAACATAGAAATGTGATGCGATATCGCGTTTTAAGAATCATAAGAACTCTATTGCTACGATACGTAGACATCTGCAAACGCTATTTCCATGCAAGGAAGTGTCGCATTTACATTCATTTGATGTGTAGAAGAGGAATACATAACACATCGCAAATCATATTATACCTTATCATGAAACATAGAAATGTGGAGCGATATCGCGTTTTAAGAAGTATTAGAACACTATTGCTAAGATAGGTAGACATTTGCAAACGCTATTTCCTTGCAAGGAAGTGTCGCATTTACATTCATTTGAAGTGTAGACGAGGAATGCATAACACTTCTCCAATCATATTATATCTTACCATGAAACAGAGAAATGAGATGCCATATCGCGTTTTAAGAAGCATTGGAACTCTATTGCTGCGATACGTAGACATCTGCAAACGCTATTTCCTTGCAAGGAAGAGTCGCATTTACATTCATTTGATGTGTAGACGAAGAATACATGACACTTCGCAAATCATATTTTATCTTACCATGAAACACAGAATTGAGATGCGATATCGCGCTTTAAGAAGCAATAGAACTCTATTGCTACGATACCTAGTCATCTGCAGACGCTATTTCCTAGCAGGGAAGTGTGGCATTTACAATCATTTGATGTGTAGACGGGGAATACATGACACTTCGCAAATCATATTATATCTTACCATGAAACATAGAAATGTGATGCGATATCGCGTTTTAAGAATCATAAGAACTCTATTGCTACGATAGGTAGACATCTGCAAACGCTATTTCCTAGCAAGGAAGTGTCGCATTTACATTCATTTGAAGTGTAGACGAGGAATGAATAACACTTCTCCAATCATATTATATCTTACCATGAAACATAGAAATGAGATGCGATATCGCGTTTTAAGAAGCATTGGAAATCTATTGCTACGATACGTAGACATCTGCAAACGCTATATCCTAGCGAGGAAGTGTCGCATTCACATTCATTTGAAGTGTAGACGAGGAATACATAACACTTCGCAAATCATATTATATATTACCATGAATCACAGAAATGAGATGCGATATCGAGTTTTAAGAATCATAAGAACTCTATTGCTACGATCCCTAGTCATCTGCAGACGCTATTTCCTAGCAGGGAAGTGTGGCATTTACATTCATTTGAAGCGTAGACGGGGAATACATGACACTTCGCAAATCTTATTATATCTTACCATGAAACATAGAAATGTGAGGCGATTTCGCGTTTTAAGAAGCATTGGAAATCTATTGCTACGATACGTAGACATCTGCAAACGCTATATCCTAGCGAGGAAGTGTCGCATTCACATTCATTTGAAGTATGGACGACGAATACATAACACTTCGCAAATCATATTATATCTTACCATGAAACACAGAAATGAGATGCGATATCGCGTTTTAAGAATCATAAGAACTCTATTGCTACGATACGTAGACATCTCCAAACGCTATATCCTAGCGAGGAAGTGTCGCATTCACATTCATTTGAAGTGTAGACGAGGAATACATAACACTTCGCAACTCATATTATATATTACCATGAAACACAGAAATGAGATGCGATATCGCGTTTTAAGAATCATAAGAACTCTATTGCTACGATCCCTAGTCATCTGCAGACGCTATTTCCTAGCAGGGAAGTGTGGCATTTACATTCATTTGAAGTGTAGACGGGGAATACATGACACTTCGCAGATCTTATTATATCTTAACGTGAAACATAGAAATGTGATGCGATATCGCGTTTTAAGAATCATAAGAACTCTATTGCTACGATACGTAGACATCTGCAAACGCTATATCCTAGCGAGGAAGTGTCGCACTCACATTCATTTGAAGTGTAGACGAGGAATACATAACACTTCGCAAATCATATTATATATTACCATGAAACACAGAAATGAGATGCGATATCGCGTTTTAAGAATCATAAGAACTCTATTGCTACGATACGTAGACATCTCCAAACGCTATTTCCTTGCAAGGAAGTGTCGCATTTACATTCATTTGAAGTGTAGACGAGGACTACATAACACTTCGCGAATCATATTATATCTTACCATCAAACATAGAAATGAGATGCGATATCGCGTTTTAAGAATCATAAGAACTCTATTGCTACGATACGTATATAGACATCTGCAAACGCTATTTCCTTGCAAGGAAGTGTCGCATTTACATTCATTTGAAGTGTAGACGAGTAATACATAACACTTCCCCAATCATATTATATCTTACCATGAAACATAGAAATGAGATGCGATATCGCGTTTTAAGAAGCATTGGAACTCTATTGCTGCGATACGTAGACATCTGCAAACGCTATTTCCTTGCAAGGAAGAGTCGCATTTACATTCATTTGATGTGTAGACGAAGAATACATGACACTTCGCAAATCATATTTTATCTTACCATGAAACATAGAAATGAGATGCGATATCGCGCTTTAAGAAGCAATAGAACTCTATTGCTACGATACCTAGTCATCTGCAGACGCTATTTCCTAGCAGGGAAGTGTGGCATTTACATTCATTTGATGTGTAGACGGGGAATACATGACACTTCGCAAATCATATTATATCTTACCATGAAACATAGAAATGTGATGCGATATCGCGTTTTAAGAATCATAAGAACTCTATTGCTACGATACGTAGACATCTGCAAACGCTATTTCCATGCAAGGAAGTGTCGCATTTACATTCATTTGATGTGTAGAAGAGGAATACATAACACATCGCAAATCATATTATACCTTATCATGAAACATAGAAATGTGGAGCGATATCGCGTTTTAAGAAGTATTAGAACACTATTGCTAAGATAGGTAGACATTTGCAAACGCTATTTCCTTGCAAGGAAGTGTCGCATTTACATTCATTTGAAGTGTAGACGAGGAATGCATAACACTTCTCCAATCATATTATATCTTACCATGAAACAGAGAAATGAGATGCGATATCGCGTTTTAAGAAGCATTGGAACTCTATTGCTGCGATACGTAGACATCTGCAAACGCTATTTCCTTGCAAGGAAGAGTCGCATTTACATTCATTTGATGTGTAGACGAAGAATACATGACACTTCGCAAATCATATTTTATCTTACCATGAAACACAGAATTGAGATGCGATATCGCGCTTTAAGAAGCAATAGAACTCTATTGCTACGATACCTAGTCATCTGCAGACGCTATTTCCTAGCAGGGAAGTGTGGCATTTACAATCATTTGATGTGTAGACGGGGAATACATGACACTTCGCAAATCATATTATATCTTACCATGAAACATAGAAATGTGATGCGATATCGCGTTTTAAGAATCATAAGAACTCTATTGCTACGATAGGTAGACATCTGCAAACGCTATTTCCTAGCAAGGAAGTGTCGCATTTACATTCATTTGAAGTGTAGACGAGGAATGAATAACACTTCTCCAATCATATTATATCTTACCATGAAACATAGAAATGTGATGCGATATCGCGTTTTAAGAAGCATTGGAAATCTATTGCTACGATACGTAGACATCTGCAAACGCTATATCCTAGCGAGGAAGTGTCGCATTCACATTCATTTGAAGTGTAGACGAGGAATACATAACACTTCGCAAATCATATTATATATTACCATGAATCACAGAAATGAGATGCGATATCGAGTTTTAAGAATCATAAGAACTCTATTGCTACGATCCCTAGTCATCTGCAGACGCTATTTCCTAGCAGGGAAGTGTGGCATTTACATTCATTTGAAGCGTAGACGGGGAATACATGACACTTCGCAAATCTTATTATATCTTACCATGAAACATAGAAATGTGAGGCGATTTCGCGTTTTAAGAAGCATTGGAAATCTATTGCTACGATACGTAGACATCTGCAAACGCTATATCCTAGCGAGGAAGTGTCGCATTCACATTCATTTGAAGTATGGACGACGAATACATAACACTTCGCAAATCATATTATATCTTACCATGAAACACAGAAATGAGATGCGATATCGCGTTTTAAGAATCATAAGAACTCTATTGCTACGATACGTAGACATCTCCAAACGCTATTTCCTTGCAAGGAAGTGTCGCATTTACATTCATTTGAAGTGTAGACGAGGAATACATAACACTTCGCAAATCATATTATACCTTACCATGAAACATAGAAATGAGATGCGATATCGCGTTTTATGAATCATAAGAACTCTATTGCTACGATACGTAGACATATGCAAACGCTATTTCCTTGCAAGGAAGTGTCGCATTTACATTCATTTGAAGTGTAGACGAGGAATACATAGCACTTCCCCAGTCATATTATATCTTACCATGAAACATAGAAATGAGATGCGATATCGCGTTTTAAGAAGCATTGGAACTCTATTGCTACGATACGTAGACATCTGCAAACGCCATTTCCTTGCAAGGAAGTGTCGCATTTACATTCATTTGATGTGTAGACGAGGAATACATAACACATCGCAAATCATATTATATCTTATCATGAAACGTAGAAATGAGGTGCGATATGTCGTTTTAAGAAGCATTAGAACTCTATCCCTACGATACGTAGACATCTGCAAACACTATTTCCTTGCAAGGAAGTGTCGCATTTACATTCATTTGAAGTGTAGAAGAGGAATACATGACACTTCGCGAATCATATTATATCTTACCATCAAACATAGAAATGAGATGCGATATCGCGTTTTAAGAATCATAAGAACTCTATTGCTACGATACGTATATAGACATCTGCAAACGCTATTTCCTTGCAAGGAAGTGTCGCATTTACATTCATTTGAAGTGTAGACGAGTAATACATAACACTTCCCCAATCATATTATATCTTACCATGAAACATAGAAATGAGATGCGATATCGCGTTTTAAGAAGCATTGGAACTCTATTGCTGCGATACGTAGACATCTGCAAACGCTATTTCCTTGCAAGGAAGAGTCGCATTTACATTCATTTGATGTGTAGACGAAGAATACATGACACTTCGCAAATCATATTTTATCTTACCATGAAACATAGAAATGAGATGCGATATCGCGCTTTAAGAAGCAATAGAACTCTATTGCTACGATACCTAGTCATCTGCAGACGCTATTTCCTAGCAGGGAAGTGTGGCATTTACATTCATTTGATGTGTAGACGGGGAATACATGACACTTCGCAAATCATATTATATCTTACCATGGAACATAGAAATGTGATGCGATATCGCGTTTTAAGAATCATAAGAACTCTATTGCTACGATACGTAGACATCTGCAAACGCTATTTCCATGCAAGGAAGTGTCGCATTTACATTCATTTGATGTGTAGAAGAGGAATACATAACACATCGCAAATCATATTATACCTTATCATGAAACATAGAAATGTGGAGCGATATCGCGTTTTAAGAAGTATTAGAACACTATTGCTAAGATAGGTAGACATTTGCAAACGCTATTTCCTTGCAAGGAAGTGTCGCATTTACATTCATTTGAAGTGTAGACGAGGAATGCATAACACTTCTCCAATCATATTATATCTTACCATGAAACAGAGAAATGAGATGCGATATCGCGTTTTAAGAAGCATTGGAACTCTATTGCTGCGATACGTAGACATCTGCAAACGCTATTTCCTTGCAAGGAAGAGTCGCATTTACATTCATTTGATGTGTAGACGAAGAATACATGACACTTCGCAAATCATATTTTATCTTACCATGAAACACAGAATTGAGATGCGATATCGCGCTTTAAGAAGCAATAGAACTCTATTGCTACGATACCTAGTCATCTGCAGACGCTATTTCCTAGCAGGGAAGTGTGGCATTTACATTCATTTGATGTGTAGACGAGGAATACATAACACTTCGCAAATCATATTATATATTACCATGAAACATAGAAATGAGATGCGATATCGCGTTTTAAGAAGTATTAGAACACTATTGCTAAGATAGGTAGACATTCGCAAACGCTATTTCCTTGCAAGGAAGTGTCGCATTTACATTCATTTGAAGTGTAGACGAGGAATGAATAACACTTATCCAATCATATTATATCTTACCATGAAACATAGAAATGAGATGCGATATCGCGTTTTAAGAAGCATTGGAAATCTATTGCTACGATACGTAGACATCTGCAAACGCTATATCCTAGCGAGGAAGTGTCGCATTCACATTCATTTGAAGTGTAGACGAGGAATACATAACACTTCGCAAATCATATTATATATTACCATGAAACACAGAAATGAGATGCGATATCGCGTTTTAAGAATCATAAGAACTCTATTGCTACGATCCCTAGTCATCTGCAGACGCTATTTCCTAGCAGGGAAGTGTGGCATTTACATTCATTTGAAGTGTAGACGGGGAATACATGACACTTCGCAGATCTTATTATATCTTAACATGAAACATAGAAATGTGATGCGATATCGCGTTTTAAGAATCATAAGAACTCTATTGCTACGATACGTAGACATCTGCAAACGCTATATCCTAGCGAGGAAGTGTCGCACTCACATTCATTTGAAGTGTAGACGAGGAATACATAACACTTCGCAAATCATATTATATATTACCATGAAACACAGAAATGAGATGCGATATCGCGTTTTAAGAATCATAAGAACTCTATTGCTACGATACGTAGACATCTCCAAACGCTATTTCCTTGCAAGGAAGTGTCGCATTTACATTCATTTGAAGTGTAGACGAGGACTACATAACACTTCGCGAATCATATTATATCTTACCATCAAACATAGAAATGAGATGCGATATCGCGTTTTAAGAATCATAAGAACTCTATTGCTACGATACGTATATAGACATCTGCAAACGCTATTTCCTTGCAAGGAAGTGTCGCATTTACATTCATTTGAAGTGTAGACGAGTAATACATAACACTTCCCCAATCATATTATATCTTACCATGAAACATAGAAATGAGATGCGATATCGCGTTTTAAGAAGCATTGGAACTCTATTGCTGCGATACGTAGACATCTGCAAACGCTATTTCCTTGCAAGGAAGAGTCGCATTTACATTCATTTGATGTGTAGACGAAGAATACATGACACTTCGCAAATCATATTTTATCTTACCATGAAACATAGAAATGAGATGCGATATCGCGCTTTAAGAAGCAATAGAACTCTATTGCTACGATACCTAGTCATCTGCAGACGCTATTTCCTAGCAGGGAAGTGTGGCATTTACATTCATTTGATGTGTAGACGGGGAATACATGACACTTCGCAAATCATATTATATCTTACCATGAAACATAGAAATGTGATGCGATATCGCGTTTTAAGAATCATAAGAACTCTATTGCTACGATACGTAGACATCTGCAAACGCCATTTCCATGCAAGGAAGTGTCGCATTTACATTCATTTGATGTGTAGAAGAGGAATACATAACACATCGCAAATCATATTATACCTTATCATGATACATAGAAATGTGGAGCGATATCGCGTTTTAAGAAGTATTAGAACACTATTGCTAAGATAGGTAGACATTTGCAAACGCTATTTCCTTGCAAGGAAGTGTCGCATTTACATTCATTTGAAGTGTAGACGAGGAATGCATAACACTTCTCCAATCATATTATATCTTACCATGAAACAGAGAAATGAGATGCGATATCGCGTTTTAAGAAGCATTGGAACTCTATTGCTGCGATACGTAGACATCTGCAAACGCTATTTCCTTGCAAGGAAGAGTCGCATTTACATTCATTTGATGTGTAGACGAAGAATACATGACACTTCGCAAATCATATTTTATCTTACCATGAAACACAGAATTGAGATGCGATATCGCGCTTTAAGAAGCAATAGAACTCTATTGCTACGATACCTAGTCATCTGCAGACGCTATTTCCTAGCAGGGAAGTGTGGCATTTACATTCATTTGATGTGTAGACGGGGAATACATGACACTTCGCAAATCATATTATATCTTACCATGAAACATAGAAATGTGATGCGATATCGCGTTTTAAGAATCATAAGAACTCTATTGCTACGATAGGTAGACATCTGCAAACGCTATTTCCTAGCAAGGAAGTGTCGCATTTACATTCATTTGAAGTGTAGACGAGGAATGAATAACACTTCTCCAATCATATTATATCTTACCATGAAACATAGAAATGAGATGCGATATCGCGTTTTAAGAAGCATTGGAAATCTATTGCTACGATACGTAGACATCTGCAAACGCTATATCCTAGCGAGGAAGTGTCGCATTCACATTCATTTGAAGTGTAGACGAGGAATACATAACACTTCGCAAATCATATTATATATTACCATGAAACACAGAAATGAGATGCGATATCGCGTTTTAAGAATCATAAGAACTCTATTGCTACGATCCCTAGTCATCTGCAGACGCTATTTCCTAGCAGGGAAGTGTGGCATTTACATTCATTTGAAGTGTAGTCGGGGAATACATGACACTTCGCAGATCTTATTATATCTTAACATGAAACATAGAAATGTGATGCGATATCGCGTTTTAAGAATCATAAGAACTATATTGCTACGATACGTAGACATCTGCAAACGCTATATCCTAGCGAGGAAGTGTCGGATTCACATTCATTTGAAGTGTAGACGAGGAATACATAACACTTCGCAAATCATATTATATATTACCATGAAACATAGAAATGAGATGCGATATCGCGTTTTAAGAAGTATTAGAACACTATTGCTAAGATAGGTAGACATTCGCAAACGCTATTTCCTTGCAAGGAAGTGTCGCATTTACATTCATTTGAAGTGTAGACGAGGAATGAATAACACTTCTCCAATCATATTATATCTTACCATGAAACATAGAAATGAGATGCGATATCGCGTTTTAAGAAGCATTGGAAATCTATTGCTACGATACGTAGACATCTGCAAACGCTATATCCTAGCGAGGAAGTGTCGCATTCACATTCATTTGAAGTGTAGACGAGGAATACATAACACTTCGCAAATCATATTATATATTACCATGAAACATAGAAATGAGATGCGATATCGCGTTTTAAGAAGTATTAGAACACTATTGCTAAGATAGGTAGACATTCGCAAACGCTATTTCCTTGCAAGGAAGTGTCGCATTTACATTCATTTGAAGTGTAGACGAGGAATGAATAACACTTCTCCAATCATATTATATCTTACCATGAAACATAGAAATGAGATGCGATATCGCGTTTTAAGAAGCATTGGAAATCTATTGCTACGATACGTAGACATCTGCAAACGCTATATCCTAGCGAGGAAGTGTCGCATTCACATTCATTTGAAGTGTAGACGAGGAATACATAACACTTCGCAAATCATATTATATATTACCATGAAACATAGAAATGAGATGCGATATCGCGTTTTAAGAAGTATTAGAACACTATTGCTAAGATAGGTAGACATTCGCAAACGCTATTTCCTTGCAAGGAAGTGTCGCATTTACATTCATTTGAAGTGTAGACGAGGAATGAATAACACTTCTCCAATCATATTATATATTACCATGAATCACAGAAATGAGATGCGATATCGCGTTTTAAGAATCATAAGAACTCTATTGCTACGATCCCTAGTCATCTGCAGACGCTATTTCCTAGCAGGGAAGTGTGGCATTTACATTCATTTGAAGCGTAGACGGGGAATACATGACACTTCGCAAATCTTATTATATCTTACCATGAAACATAGAAATGTGAGGCGATTTCGCGTTTTAAGAAGCATTGGAAATCTATTGCTACGATACGTAGACATCTGCAAACGCTATATCCTAGCGAGGAAGTGTCGCATTCACATTCATTTGAAGTGTGGACGACGAATACATAACACTTCGCAAATCATATTATATCTTACCATGAAACACAGAAATGAGATGCGATATCGCGTTTTAAGAATCATAAGAACTCTATTGCTACGATACGTAGACATCTCCAAACGCTATTTCCTTGCAAGGAAGTGTCGCATTTACATTCATTTGAAGTGTAGACGAGGAATACATAACACTTCGCAAATCATATTATACCTTACCATGAAACATAGAAATGAGATGCGATATCGCGTTTTATGAATCATAAGAACTCTATTGCTACGATACGTAGACATATGCAAACGCTATTTCCTTGCAAGGAAGTGTCGCATTTACATTCATTTGAAGTGTAGACGAGGAATACATAGCACTTCCCAGTCATATTATATCTTACCATGAAACATAGAAATGAGATGCGATATCGCGTTTTAAGATCATAAGAACTCTATTGCTACGATCCCTAGTCATCTGCAGACGCTATTTCCTAGCAGGGAAGTGTGGCATTTACATTCATTCGAAGCGTAGACGGGGAATACATGACACTTCGCAAATCTTATTATATCTTACCATGAAACATAGAAATGTGAGGCGATTTCGCGTTTTAAGAAGCAATTGGAAATCTATTGCTACGATACGTTGACATCTGCAAACGCTATATCCTAGCGAGGAAGTGTCGCATTCACATTCATTTGAAGTGTAGACGAGGAATACATAACACTTCGCAAATCATATTATATATTACCATGAAACACAGAAATGAGATGCGATATCGCGTTTTAAGAATCATAAGAACTCTATTGCTACGATCCCTAGTCATCTGCAGACGCTATTTCCTAGCAGGGAAGTGTGGCATTTACATTCATTTGAAGTGTAGTCGGGGAATACATGACACTTCGCAGATCTTATTATATCTTAACATGAAACATAGAAATGTGATGCGATATCGCGTTTTAAGAATCATAAGAACTATATTGCTACGATACGTAGACATCTGCAAACGCTATATCCTAGCGAGGAAGTGTCGCATTCACATTCATTTGAAGTGTAGACGAGGAATACATAACACTTCGCAAATCATATTATATATTACCATGAAACATAGAAATGAGATGCGATATCGCGTTTTAAGAAGTATTAGAACACTATTGCTAAGATAGGTAGACATTCGCAAACGCTATTTCCTTGCAAGGAAGTGTCGCATTTACATTCATTTGAAGTGTAGACGAGGAATGAATAACACTTCTCCAATCATATTATATCTTACCATGAAACATAGAAATGAGATGCGATATCGCGTTTTAAGAAGCATTGGAAATCTATTGCTACGATACGTAGACATCTGCAAACGCTATATCCTAGCGAGGAAGTGTCGCATTCACATTCATTTGAAGTGTAGACGAGGAATACATAACACTTCGCAAATCATATTATATATTACCATGAAACATAGAAATGAGATGCGATATCGCGTTTTAAGAAGTATTAGAACACTATTGCTAAGATAGGTAGACATTCGCAAACGCTATTTCCTTGCAAGGAAGTGTCGCATTTACATTCATTTGAAGTGTAGACGAGGAATGAATAACACTTCTCCAATCATATTATATCTTACCATGAAACATAGAAATGAGATGCGATATCGCGTTTTAAGAAGCATTGGAAATCTATTGCTACGATACGTAGACATCTGCAAACGCTATATCCTAGCGAGGAAGTGTCGCATTCACATTCATTTGAAGTGTAGACGAGGAATACATAACACTTCGCAAATCATATTATATATTACCATGAAACACAGAAATGAGATGCGATATCGCGTTTTAAGAATCATAAGAACTCTATTGCTACGATCCCTAGTCATCTGCAGACGCTATTTCCTAGCAGGGAAGTGTGGCATTTACATTCATTTGAAGTGTAGACGGGGAATACATGACACTTCGCAGATCTTATTATATCTTAACATGAAACGTAGAAATGTGATGCGATATCGCGTTTTAAGAATCATAAGAACTCTATTGCTACGATACGTAGACATCTGCAAACGCTATATCCTAGCGACGAAGTGTCGCACTCACATTCATTTGAAGTGTAGACGAGGAATACATAACACTTCGCAAATTATATTATATATTACCATGAAACACAGAAATGAGATGCGATATCGCGTTTTAAGAATCATAAGAACTCTATTGCTACGATACGTAGACATCTCCAAACGCTATTTCCTTGCAAGGAAGTGTCGCATTTACATTCATTTGAAGTGTAGACGAGGACTACATAACACTTCGCGAATCATATTATATCTTACCATCAAACATAGAAATGAGATGCGATATCGCGTTTTAAGAATCATAAGAACTCTATTGCTACGATACGTATATAGACATCTGCAAACGCTATTTCCTTGCAAGGAAGTGTCGCATTTACATTCATTTGAAGTGTAGACGAGTAATACATAACACTTCCCCAATCATATTATATCTTACCATGAAACATAGAAATGAGATGCGATATCGCGTTTTAAGAAGCATTGGAACTCTATTGCTGCGATACGTAGACATCTGCAAACGCTATTTCCTTGCAAGGAAGAGTCGCATTTACATTCATTTGATGTGTAGACGAAGAATACATGACACTTCGCAAATCATATTTTATCTTACCATGAAACATAGAAATGAGATGCGATATCGCGCTTTAAGAAGCAATAGAACTCTATTGCTACGATACCTAGTCATCTGCAGACGCTATTTCCTAGCAGGGAAGTGTGGCATTTACATTCATTTGATGTGTAGACGGGGAATACATGACACTTCGCAAATCATATTATATCTTACCATGAAACATAGAAATGTGATGCGATATCGCGTTTTAAGAATCATAAGAACTCTATTGCTACGATACGTAGACATCTGCAAACGCTATTTCCATGCAGGGAAGTGTCGCATTTACATTCATTTGATGTGTAGAAGAGGAATACATAACACATCGCAAATCATATTATACCTTATCATGATACATAGAAATGTGGAGCGATATCGCGTTTTAAGAAGTATTAGAACACTATTGCTAAGATAGGTAGACATTTGCAAACGCTATTTCCTTGCAAGGAAGTGTCACATTTACATTCATTTGAAGTGTAGACGAGGAATGCATAACACTTCTCCAATCATATTATATCTTACCATGAAACAGAGAAATGAGATGCGATATCGCGTTTTAAGAAGCATTGGAACTCTATTGCTGCGATACGTAGACATCTGCAAACGCTATTTCCTTGCAAGGAAGAGTCGCATTTACATTCATTTGATGTGTAGACGAAGAATACATGACACTTCGCAAATCATATTTTATCTTACCATGAAACACAGAATTGAGATGCGATATCGCGCTTTAAGAAGCAATAGAACTCTATTGCTACGATACCTAGTCATCTGCAGACGCTATTTCCTAGCAGGGAAGTGTGGCATTTACATTCATTTGATGTGTAGACGGGGAATACATGACACTTCGCAAATCATATTATATCTTACCATGAAACATAGAAATGTGATGCGATATCGCGTTTTAAGAATCATAAGAACTCTATTGCTACGATAGGTAGACATCTGCAAACGCTATTTCCTAGCAAGGAAGTGTCGCATTTACATTCATTTGAAGTGTAGACGAGGAATGAATAACACTTCTCCAATCATATTATATCTTACCATGAAACATAGAAATGAGATGCGATATCGCGTTTTAAGAAGCATTGGAAATCTATTGCTACGATACGTAGACATCTGCAAACGCTATATCCTAGCGAGGAAGTGTCGCATTCACATTCATTTGAAGTGTAGACGAGGAATACATAACACTTCGCAAATCATATTATATATTACCATGAAACACAGAAATGAGATGCGATATCGCGTTTTAAGAATCATAAGAACTCTATTGCTACGATCCCTAGTCATCTGCAGACGCTATTTCCTAGCAGGGAAGTGTGGCATTTACATTCATTTGAAGTGTAGTCGGGGAATACATGACACTTCGCAGATCTTATTATATCTTAACATGAAACATAGAAATGTGATGCGATATCGCGTTTTAAGAATCATAAGAACTATATTGCTACGATACGTAGACATCTGCAAACGCTATATCCTAGCGAGGAAGTGTCGCATTCACATTCATTTGAAGTGTAGACGAGGAATACATAACACTTCGCAAATCATATTATATATTACCATGAAACATAGAAATGAGATGCGATATCGCGTTTTAAGAAGTATTAGAACACTATTGCTAAGATAGGTAGACATTCGCAAACGCTATTTCCTTGCAAGGAAGTGTCGCATTTACATTCATTTGAAGTGTAGACGAGGAATGAATAACACTTCTCCAATCATATTATATCTTACCATGAAACATAGAAATGAGATGCGATATCGCGTTTTAAGAAGCATTGGAAATCTTTTGCTACGATACGTAGACATCTGCAAACGCTATATCCTAGCGAGGAAGTGTCGCATTCACATTCATTTGAAGTGTAGACGAGGAATACATAACACTTCGCAAATCATATTATATATTACCATGAAACATAGAAATGAGATGCGATATCGCGTTTTAAGAAGTATTAGAACACTATTGCTAAGATAGGTAGACATTCGCAAACGCTATTTCCTTGCAAGGAAGTGTCGCATTTACATTCATTTGAAGTGTAGACGAGGAATGAATAACACTTCTCCAATCATATTATATCTTACCATGAAACATAGAAATGAGATGCGATATCGCGTTTTAAGAAGCATTGGAAATCTATTGCTACGATACGTAGACATCTGCAAACGCTATATCCTAGCGAGGAAGTGTCGCATTCACATTCATTTGAAGTGTAGACGAGGAATACATAACACTTCGCAAATCATATTATATATTACCATGAAACATAGAAATGAGATGCGATATCGCGTTTTAAGAAGTATTAGAACACTATTGCTAAGATAGGTAGACATTCGCAAACGCTATTTCCTTGCAAGGAAGTGTCGCATTTACATTCATTTGAAGTGTAGACGAGGAATGAATAACACTTCTCCAATCATATTATATCTTACCATGAAACATAGAAATGAGATGCGATATCGCGTTTTAAGAAGCATTGGAAATCTATTGCTACGATACGTAGACATCTGCAAACGCTATATCCTAGCGAGGAAGTGTCGCATTCACATTCATTTGAAGTGTAGACGAGGAATACATAACACTTCGCAAATCATATTATATATTACCATGAAACACAGAAATGAGATGCGATATCGCGTTTTAAGAATCATAAGAACTCTATTGCTACGATCCCTAGTCATCTGCAGACGCTATTTCCTAGCAGGGAAGTGTGGCATTTACATTCATTTGAAGTGTAGACGGGGAATACATGACACTTCGCAGATCTTATTATATCTTAACATGAAACATAGAAATGTGATGCGATATCGCGTTTTAAGAATCATAAGAACTCTATTGCTACGATACGTAGACATCTGCAAACGCTATATCCTAGCGAGGAAGTGTCGCATTCACATTCATTTGAAGTGTAGACGAGGAATACATAACACTTCGCAAATCATATTATATATTACCATGAAACACAGAAATGAGATGCGATATCGCGTTTTAAGAATCATAAGAACTCTATTGCTACGATACGTAGACATCTCCAAACGCTATTTCCTTGCAAGGAAGTGTCGCATTTACATTCATTTGAAGTGTAGACGAGTAATACATAACACTTCCCCAATCATATTATATCTTACCATGAAACATAGAAATGAGATGCGATATCGCGTTTTATGAATCATAAGAACTCTATTGCTACGATACGTAGACATATGCAAACGCTATTTCCTTGCAAGGAAGAGTCGCATTTTCATTCATTTGAAGTGTAGACGAAGAATACATGACACGTCGCAAATCATATTATATCTTACCATGAAACATAGAAATGAGATGCGATATCGCGTTTTAAGAAGCATTAGAACTCTATTGCTACGATAGGTAGACATCTGCATCGCTATTTCCTAGCAAGGAAGTTTCGCATTTACATTCATTTGAAGTGTAGAAGAGGAATACATAACACTTCGCAAATCATATTATATCTTACCATGAAACATGGAAATGAGATGCGATATCGCGCTTTAAGAAGCATTAGAACTCTATCGCTACGATACGTAAACATCTCCAAACGCTATTTCCTTGCAAGGAAGTGTCGCATTTACATTCATTTGAAGTGTAGACGAGGACTACATAACACTTCGCGAATCATATTATATCTTACCATCAAACATAGAAATGACATGCGATATCGCGTTTTAAGAATCATAAGAACTCTATTGCTACGATACGTATATAGACATCTGCAAACGCTATTTCCTTGCAAGGAAGTGTCGCATTTACATTCATTTGAAGTGTAGACGAGTAATACATAACACTTCCCCAATCATATTATATCTTACCATGAAACATAGAAATGAGATGCGATATCGCGTTTTAAGAAGCATTGGACCTCTATTGCTGCGATACGTAGACATCTGCAAACGCTATTTCCTTGCAAGGAAGAGTCGCATTTACATTCATTTGATGTGTAGACGAAGAATACATGACACTTCGCAAATCATATTTTATCTTACCATGAAACATAGAAATGAGATGCGATATCGCGCTTTAAGAAGCAATAGAACTCTATTGCTACGATACCTAGTCATCTGCAGACGCTATTTCCTAGCAGGGAAGTGTGGCATTTACATTCATTTGATGTGTAGACGGGGAATACATGACACTTCGCAAATCATATTATATCTTACCATGAAACATAGAAATGTGATGCGATATCGCGTTTTAAGAATCATAAGAACTCTATTGCTACGATACGTAGACATCTGCAAACGCTATTTCCATGCAAGGAAGTGTCGCATTTACATTCATTTGATGTGTAGAAGAGGAATACTTAACACATCGCAAATCATATTATACCTTATCATGAAACATAGAAATGTGGAGCGATATCGCGTTTTAAGAAGTATTAGAACACTATTGCTAAGATAGGTAGACATTTGCAAACGCTATTTCCTTGCAAGGAAGTGTCGCATTTACATTCATTTGAAGTGTAGACGAGGAATGCATAACACTTCTCCAATCATATTATATCTTACCATGAAACAGAGAAATGAGATGCGATATCGCGTTTTAAGAAGCATTGGAACTCTATTGCTGCGATACGTAGACATCTGCAAACGCTATTTCCTTGCAAGGAAGAGTCGCATTTACATTCATTTGATGTGTAGACGAAGAATACCTGACACTTCGCAAATCATATTTTATCTTACCATGAAACACAGAATTGAGATGCGATATCGCGCTTTAAGAAGCAATAGAACTCTATTGCTACGATACCTAGTCATCTGCAGACGCTATTTCCTAGCAGGGAAGTGTGGCATTTACATTCATTTGATGTGTAGACGGGGAATACATGACACTTCGCAAATCATATTATATCTTACCATGAAACATAGAAATGTGATGCGATATCGCGTTTTAAGAATCATAAGAACTCTATTGCTACGATAGGTAGACATCTGCAAACGCTATTTCCTAGCAAGGAAGTGTCGCATTTACATTCATTTGAAGTGTAGACGAGGAATGAATAACACTTCTCCAATCATATTATATCTTACCATGAAACATAGAAATGAGATGCGATATCGCGTTTTAAGAAGCATTGGAAATCTATTGCTACGATACGTAGACATCTGCAAACGCTATATCCTAGCGAGGAAGTGTCGCATTCACATTCATTTGAAGTGTAGACGAGGAATACATAACACTTCGCAAATCATATTATATATTACCATGAAACACAAAAATGAGATGCGATATCGCGTTTTAAGAATCATAAGAACTCTATTGCTACGATACGTAGACATCTCCAAACGCTATTTCCTTGCAAGGAAGTGTCGCATTTACATTCATTTGAAGTGTAGACGAGGACTACATAACACTTCGCGAATCATATTATATCTTACCATCAAACATAGAAATGAGATGCGATATCGCGTTTTAAGAATCATAAGAACTCTATTGCTACGATACGTATATAGACATCTGCAAACGCTATTTCCTTGCAAGGAAGTGTCGCATTTACATTCATTTGAAGTGTAGACGAGTAATACATAACACTTCCCCAATCATATTATATCTTACCATGAAACATAGAAATGAGATGCGATATCGCGTTTTAAGAAGTATTAGAACACTATTGCTAAGATAGGTAGACATTCGCAAACGCTATTTCCTTGCAAGGAAGTGTCGCATTTACATTCATTTGAAGTGTAGACGAGGAATGAATAACACTTCTCCAATCATATTATATCTTACCATGAAACATAGAAATGAGATGCGATATCGCGTTTTAAGAAGCATTGGAAATCTTTTGCTACGATACGTAGACATCTGCAAACGCTATATCCTAGCGAGGAAGTGTCGCATTCACATTCATTTGAAGTGTAGACGAGGAATACATAACACTTCGCAAATCATATTATATATTACCATGAAACATAGAAATGAGATGCGATATCGCGTTTTAAGAAGTATTAGAACACTATTGCTAAGATAGGTAGACATTCGCAAACGCTATTTCCTTGCAAGGAAGTGTCGCATTTACATTCATTTGAAGTGTAGACGAGGAATGAATAACACTTCTCCAATCATATTATATCTTACCATGAAACATAGAAATGAGATGCGATATCGCGTTTTAAGAAGCATTGGAAATCTATTGCTACGATACGTAGACATCTGCAAACGCTATATCCTAGCGAGGAAGTGTCGCATTCACATTCATTTGAAGTGTAGACGAGGAATACATAACACTTCGCAAATCATATTATATATTACCATGAAACATAGAAATGAGATGCGATATCGCGTTTTAAGAAGTATTAGAACACTATTGCTAAGATAGGTAGACATTCGCAAACGCTATTTCCTTGCAAGGAAGTGTCGCATTTACATTCATTTGAAGTGTAGACGAGGAATGAATAACACTTCTCCAATCATATTATATCTTACCATGAAACATAGAAATGTGATGCGATATCGCGTTTTAAGAATCATAAGAACTATATTGCTACGATACGTAGACATCTGCAAACGCTATATCCTAGCGAGGAAGTGTCGCATTCACATTCATTTGAAGTGTAGACGAGGAATACATAACACTTCGCAAATCATATTATATATTACCATGAAACATAGAAATGAGATGCGATATCGCGTTTTAAGAAGTATTAGAACACTATTGCTAAGATAGGTAGACATTCGCAAACGCTATTTCCTTGCAAGGAAGTGTCGCATTTACATTCATTTGAAGTGTAGACGAGGAATGAATAACACTTCTCCAATCATATTATATCTTACCATGAAACATAGAAATGAGATGCGATATCGCGTTTTAAGAAGCATTGGAAATCTTTTGCTACGATACGTAGACATCTGCAAACGCTATATCCTAGCGAGGAAGTGTCGCATTCACATTCATTTGAAGTGTAGACGAGGAATACATAACACTTCGCAAATCATATTATATATTACCATGAAACATAGAAATGAGATGCGATATCGCGTTTTAAGAAGTATTAGAACACTATTGCTAAGATAGGTAGACATTCGCAAACGCTATTTCCTTGCAAGGAAGTGTCGCATTTACATTCATTTGAAGTGTAGACGAGGAATGAATAACACTTCTCCAATCATATTATATCTTACCATGAAACATAGAAATGAGATGCGATATCGCGTTTTAAGAAGCATTGGAAATCTATTGCTACGATACGTAGACATCTGCAAACGCTATATCCTAGCGAGGAAGTGTCGCATTCACATTCATTTGAAGTGTAGACGAGGAATACATAACACTTCGCAAATCATATTATATATTACCATGAAACATAGAAATGAGATGCGATATCGCGTTTTAAGAAGTATTAGAACACTATTGCTAAGATAGGTAGACATTCGCAAACGCTATTTCCTTGCAAGGAAGTGTCGCATTTACATTCATTTGAAGTGTAGACGAGGAATGAATAACACTTCTCCAATCATATTATATCTTACCATGAAACATAGAAATGAGATGCGATATCGCGTTTTAAGAAGCATTGGAAATCTATTGCTACGATACGTAGACATCTGCAAACGCTATATCCTAGCGAGGAAGTGTCGCATTCACATTCATTTGAAGTGTAGACGAGGAATACATAACACTTCGCAAATCATATTATATATTACCATGAAACACAGAAATGAGATGCGATATCGCGTTTTAAGAATCATAAGAACTCTATTGCTACGATCCCTAGTCATCTGCAGACGCTATTTCCTAGCAGGGAAGTGTGGCATTTACATTCATTTGAAGTGTAGACGGGGAATACATGACACTTCGCAGATCTTATTATATCTTAACATGAAACATAGAAATGTGATGCGATATCGCGTTTTAAGAATCATAAGAACTCTATTGCTACGATACGTAGACATCTGCAAACGCTATATCCTAGCGAGGAAGTGTCGCATTCACATTCATTTGAAGTGTAGACGAGGAATACATAACACTTCGCAAATCATATTATATATTACCATGAAACACAGAAATGAGATGCGATATCGCGTTTTAAGAATCATAAGAACTCTATTGCTACGATACGTAGACATCTCCAAACGCTATTTCCTTGCAAGGAAGTGTCGCATTTACATTCATTTGAAGTGTAGACGAGTAATACATAACACTTCCCCAATCATATTATATCTTACCATGAAACATAGAAATGAGATGCGATATCGCGTTTTAAGAAGCATTGGAACTCTATTGCTGCGATACGTAGACATCTGCAAACGCTATTTCCTTGCAAGGAAGAGTCGCATTTACATTCATTTGATGTGTAGACGAAGAATACATGACACTTCGCAAATCATATTTTATCTTACCATGAAACATAGAAATGAGATGCGATATCGCGCTTTAAGAAGCAATGGAACTCTATTGCTACGATACCTAGTCATCTGCAGACGCTATTTCCTAGCAGGAAAGTGTGGCATTTACATTCATTTGATGTGTAGACGGGGAATACATGACACTTCGCAAATCATATTATACCTTACCATGAAACATAGAAATGAGATGCGATATCGCGTTTTATGAATCATAAGAACTCTATTGCTACGATACGTAGACATATGCAAACGCTATTTCCTTGCAAGGAAGAGTCGCATTTTCATTCATTTGAAGTGTAGACGAAGAATACATGACACGTCGCAAATCATATTATATCTTACCATGAAACATAGAAATGAGATGCGATATCGCGTTTTAAGAAGCATTAGAACTCTATTGCTACGATAGGTAGACATCTGCATCGCTATTTCCTAGCAAGGAAGTTTCGCATTTACATTCATTTGAAGTGTAGAAGAGGAATACATAACACTTCGCAAATCATATTATATCTTACCATGAAACATGGAAATGAGATGCGATATCGCGCTTTAAGAAGCATTAGAACTCTATCGCTACGATACGTAGACATCTCCAAACGCTATTTCCTTGCAAGGAAGTGTCGCATTTACATTCATTTGAAGTGTAGACGAGGACTACATAACACTTCGCGAATCATATTATATCTTACCATCAAACATAGAAATGACATGCGATATCGCGTTTTAAGAATCATAAGAACTCTATTGCTACGATACGTATATAGACATCTGCAAACGCTATTTCCTTGCAAGGAAGTGTCGCATTTACATTCATTTGAAGTGTAGACGAGTAATACATAACACTTCCCCAATCATATTATATCTTACCATGAAACATAGAAATGAGATGCGATATCGCGTTTTAAGAAGCATTGGAAATCTATTGCTACGATACGTAGACATCTGCAAACGCTATATCCTAGCGAGGAAGTGTCGCATTCACATTCATTTGAAGTGTAGACGAG